>NW_005200507.1:121151-125552 GCF_000372725.1 Emiliania huxleyi CCMP1516
CCACTGTACAGCCCCCCCTGACCCTTCCACGTGGGTCATACAGACGCAATCGCGGGGGTCCGCTGTGGGGTGGCGCAGTGCATTGCGCACCTCGGATTATGATGGCCGCAAAGGCAAGGCATGCTCGAGCTGCGACTTCTACTCTCCCCGTGCCGATTTCCTGCGGCTGCGAGGGCGGACACGATGAAGCCGGCGGCGTGCGTGTCGGCGAGAGCGGCGGCGGAGACGGCTGCCACGGCTGCCGGGGCTAGGCCGGGGTTGAGGATGGGGACGGCGTCGGGGGCTGCGAGGTGGCGTGGGTGGCGGCGAGGGCGGCGGCGGAGACGGCTGCGACGGCGGCGGGGGCGAGGGCGGGGGTGAGGGTGGGGACGGCGTCGGGGGCTGCGAGGCGGCGGCGTGGGTGGCGGCGAGGGCGGCGGCGGAGACGGCTGCGACGGCGGCGGGGGCGAGGGCAGGGTTGAGGGTGGGGACGGCGAGGGCGGCTGGGATGGTGGCGGCGTCGTGGGCGGTGGCGAGGGCGGTGGAGGCGAGGGCGGAGACGATGGAGGCGGAGACGATGAAGGCGGCGGCGAGGGCGGCGGGGAGGGCGGTGGAGGCGAGGGCGGAGACGATGGCGGCGGCGGCGAGGGCGGCGATGGCGGCGGCGGGGCGGCTGGAGGCGAGGGCGAGAGCGGCGGCAGGCCAGACGGCGGCAGTGGCGAGGGCGGCGGCAGGGCGGGCGGTGGCGGCGAGGGTGGCGGCGACGGAGGCGGCAGCGGCGGCGGGTGTGAGGGCGGCGGGGGCGAGAGCGGAGACGAGGGCGGCGGTGGGGAGGGCGGCTGCGACGGGGGAGGCGGCGAGGGCGGCGGGGAGGGCGGTGGAGGCGAGGGCGGAGACGATGGCGGCGGCGGCGATGGCGGCGGCGGCGAGGGCGGGGCGGCTGGAGGCTAGGGCGAGAGCGGCGGCATGCCCGGCCAGACGGCGGTGGAGGCGAGGGCGGCGGTGGCGCTGGTGGCGGCGGAGAGGGTGTCGCGATGGAGGGGGCAGCGGCGGCGGGTGCGGAGGCGGTTATGCGTTGGCGCGTTATGCGTTGGCGCGGCCGACGTAGCAATCTTTTTCTTTTTTATCAGTGCGTGCCGCGTTCACGCGCACGAGCTGCTTGAGCCACCCACCCACCCCACCACCTCACGGCCCGGCTGAGGCTTGGAACCACCCACCCAACCCACCCACCTCACGGGTCACGGCCCGCCCGGCTGATGAGGCGTTGAGGCCCTACTGTCTGAATTCGCGGAGCGAAGAAAATTTTACGGAATACGTCCATTTTTGGAGCTTGGAATACGGCGTATTCCATGGAATACGTGGAATACGGGTGGAATACGGGTGGAATACAGGCCTCTGGGAGGTCATTTGGAATACGTGGAAAACGTATTCAGACAGTAGGGTTGAGGCGAGGAACCTTACTTATGTACGCTTACCCACCCACTGACTCGCGACCGACCCCCCCCACCACCCAATTAACCATCCCAGCCACGGAAGACACAAGCAAGGTAGCAGCCTCGCGCGCCTTATACAGCACACACAGCCGAGCGAGGGTTTTAGGGTCTGGGTCTGGGTTAGGGTTAGGGTTAGGGTCAGTGTTCAAGCCGTTGTGGCAGGTCGTAAGAACGGGCTGCACGGGAGACACACGCAAGGTAGCACAGCACCCAGCCAGCCTCGCGCGCCTTATACAGCACAGCCCGGCCGATGCGTAGGGTTAGGGTTAGGGTTAGGGTTAGGGTTAGGGTTAGGGTTAGGGTTAGGGTCAGGGTTAGGGTTAGGGTCAGAGTTCAAGGCCGTTGTGCAGCTCCTAAGAACGGGCCGCACGGGAGACACGCGCAAGGCAGCACAACACCCAGCCTCGCCCGCGCACCTTATACAGGTCAGCACAGCCCGGCCGAGGGTTAGGGTTTAGGGTTAGGGTTAGGGTTAGGGTTAGGGTTAGGGTCAAGTTTCAAGCCGTTGTGCAGCTCCTAAGAACGGGCCGCACGGGAGACACACGCAAGGTAGCACAACACCCAGCCTCGCCCGCGCGCCTTATACAGGTCAGCACAGCCCGGGTCAGGGTTAGGGTTAGGGTTAGGGTTAGGGTTAGGGTTAGGGTTAGGGTTAGGGTCAAGGTTCAAGCCGTTGTGCAGCTCCTCGACCTCACAGTCGCCTCCTCCGCCTCCCCTCCGCCTTGCCCTCGAAGCCGCCTCCCTCCTCCTCGCCGCCGCCGCCGCCGCCGTCGACCTCGCCGTCGCCACCGCCTCCCTCCACGTAAGTGCCGTCGCTGCCGCCGCCGTCCGCGTCGCCGTCACCGCCGCCGCCGCCGTCCGCCTCACTCTCGCCGCCGCCGCCCTCCGTCTCTCCATTGCTGCCTCCGCCCCTCGCAACGCCGACGCCTTCGCCGCCGTCGGCCTCCCTCCGCGCTCTGCCTTGCCGTCGCCTCCCTCGCTCCGGCCTCTGCCTCTCGCCCTCGCGCCGCCCTCCGCCTCGCCGTCGCCACCGCCTGCTCCCTGCCTGCCCTCCACCTCACCGCCGCCACCACCGCCATCAACCTCGCCCTCGCCGCCGCCTCTCCCTCCGCCTCGCCGTCTCCTTTGCCTCCCTCCGCCTCGCCGCCACCGCCGCCGCCTCTGCCGCCACCGCCGCCTCCGTCCGCCTCGCCGTCCCCGCCGCCTCTCTCCGCGTCGCCGTCGCCTCCCTCCGGGTCGCCGTCGCCTCCCTCCGCAGTCGTCGTTGCCGCCGCCGCCGCCGCGGCGCCTCCGTCCGCCTTGCCCTCGCCGCCACCTCCCTCCGTCTCGTCGCCGCCACCGCCTCCGTCCGCCACCCTCGCCGTCCCCGCCAGCCGCCGCCTCTCTCCGGGTCGCCGTCGCCTCCCTCTCCGGGTCGCCGTCGCCTCCCTCCGCAGTCGTCGTTGCCGCCGCCGCCGCCGCGGCGCCTCCGTCCGCCTTGCCCTCGCCGCCACCTCCCTCCGTCTCGCCGCCGCCGCCGCCTCCGTCCGCCTCGCCGTCCCCGCCGCCTCTCTCCGCGTCGCCGTCGCCTCCCTCCGGGTCGCCGTCGCCTCCCTCCGCAGTCGTCGCTGCCGTCGCCGCCGCCTCCCTCCGCCTCGCCATCCCCGCCGCCTCTCTCCGCGTCGCCGTCGCCTCTCTCCGCGTCGCCGTCGCCTCCCTCCGCAGTCGTCGCTGCCGCCGCCGCCGCTATCCGCGTCGCCGTCACCGCCTCCACCGTTCGCCTCCATCCGCCTCGCCGTCGCCTGCTCCCCCTCTCGCCGTCGCCTCTACTTGCTTGTATTTTAGGTGCGTCCACGCCTCGCCCACCACCTTAACGGCAGAGGACCCCGGCCGCTTGGGTTTCGTCCTCACCCCCTCGCCCCCTCCCCGTCCCGCTTCAGGCGAGGCCCTGGCGACTCAGCTCGTGGGCTATGGTCACCGGGATCAGAATGGGCAGCTGCTCTTCGAGAGCGATATCGGCGGCGCCGGCTCGTTTTCCGCACGCGTACGGCGGCCTGCTGCCAGCGCGGCCGGGCACTCCAGTCTAATTTATTTCGACTACTATCTACTTGTGTATGTTAGACCTAAAGGTCGGCGCTTCGACCAACTAGGCCACCTCTTGCGTAACAAAACAGGAGCTCCTCTCGGAGGGCGCACCCTCCTGCCCGCCCCAGTCACCTCAGGACCTTGCACTCGGGAATCACCCCCCGCGAGAGTCCGCGATCCTGCTTTGTTAGACCTAAAGGTCGCCAACGTCTCGTGGAGCAGCAGGTTGAAGTTGTTGCGCTTGACAAAGATCGCGTCGTGGTAGAAACCGCGATGCGCCTTGACGTAGCCGTGGCCGTTCTTGTGGTCAAAGGGTTTTGGCCGGGTTGCCCGCGCGCCTTGCAGCCCATGTTTAGGCGGCGGGTCTTCTCTTCTTTGCCGAAGGCGTAGGAGTGGCCAACGGAGGCGGGCGTGCCGCCACTCGAGGCGTTGCCAACGCCCGCCGAGGAGGTCTTGAGGAGGGGCGTCCAGAGCTTGACTTCATTCACCTCATCGCATCCTCCCGGGCCAGGGGGGGGGTTCCGCGAGGTCGACCTTGTACCCCTCGTTGGACTGCCGGGTGAGCTCTGGTTTCTCCTTGTCACCGGGCACGAACGGGCGCGTTGGCCGGGGCGCGAATCGGCGTCCCCCCAGGGGGCGAGGACCCCGTCGTGGGGGCGCCGGTGGGGGGGCCTTGTGGAAACGCCAGCGCCCAAAAAATCCACTGGAAATGCCCCGCCTCGAGGCGACCCCAAAGGGGGGGAAACTCCCAGGTAGAACACAAAGGCGGAGGTTCCGCTTGGAGACTCGCCTTGGACAAAATAACGCTTCTTTCAGGAACACAAACCACCCCTTTCCAGGATCACCAGCACCCGGGGGGGGGGGG
>NW_005200507.1:125652-136250 GCF_000372725.1 Emiliania huxleyi CCMP1516
AGCGCCGACCTTTAGGTCTAACAGTGTACACTCGTGAGACACTTGTGGGGCTAGTATCAAGAGTATGTTCGTGTTTTCCGGGGGGGCGCGTCCGGGGCGGCGGAGTGTATTCGTTTCTCTGTGCGCGCAAGTCCGGCTGTCTGATTTGTCTGTCGGGCTAGCTCCGCATGCTGTCTGGTGTCTTACACTAGTGACGCATGTTCTTGTATATACGATCACCTGTGTTGCTGTGAGCTGTCACCGACACAGAAAGAATGTGCATCCAAGTTCGCCCCGGGGAGACGCGATTAGAGCCCTATGAAGGCCATCTCTCTTCCTGCGCCTTCAAATACTTTCTATACGCAGCACGGCCAGTATGCTGCTTCCCCGACTCGTCGGTGAATACCTTTTGGCCACCGCTCGTGCGCCAGGAGTTCCGGGGCGGGCCCTCCCTCTGCTTGCGCTCCTTTTTGCTTCTCGCCCCTTTGGGCGCGGCGCCAGCGCCGGCCGCCGCTGCTGAAAACTGCCCGAGGTAGTCGATGCTTGAGGGCGTGCCATCCCGCTGAATGGCAGCGATCGACGAGAAGTGTGGGAATCGCGCCTCGGCCTCGCTGAGGGGCGTGTGCTGCTGCTGGCTGCTAGACACGTGGCTGTCGGGCCTGACCGGAGCGCGAGAGAAGACATCGAAGACATCTTCCTCGCTGCTCACTCCTCCAATGTCGTCAGCGAACGTGGCGGCGTGCGCAGCGGTGGACGGGCCGGGCCGGCCACTGGAAGTTGTCGCGCCGCAACGAGAAGGTGCTGCACCCGAACCCGAGGTTGTCCTCCCCTCTGGCTGGTGCTGTCGCGCTCTGCACAAACGCTCGTGCGCCTCGAGGCGTGCCATGGGCTGAGGAATGCCGCAGAACTCGCAGCTGACATCAGGGCGGGTAATGCCGCCGGAACCGTCGCATGCGGCCTGATGCGCCGTGAGCTCCGAAGCCACGACCAGCGCGCCGCAAACCTCGCACGGCAGCCTCGCCTCGTCAGCCTCCTTCGCCTCCGGAGACGCTTCGGGGCGCTGCCACTCGTCGCCACTCTGGTCGCTCGCGTCGCTCTCGACGGCCCGGCGCCGGCGCCGCCCAGTGGTTCGCTCCACCGAGCCCCGCCCAAGCGCGCGTCCCTTTGGCGACGGCCGAGGCAGATGCCGAAGCTCGATGGGGCTACCGCCGACGACGTCGAGGCAGATGCCGAAGCTCTGCTGACGACTCCTCCCCACCTCTGCGCCTCGCGCGTCCCCCCTCGCCGCGGCGGGCGCGGGTGCACCATCGGGTGCCGGCGCCGCAGCTCTGCGGACCGCCTGCTCGAGGAGCGACTCCTGCGAGCTCGCGCCACCGTCGGACGCTCCGCCGTCGGCGTCGTCGTCGGGGAGGATGCACGGCTTGAAAAGCTGCGAAGCGGGCACCCGCGGACGGCGGCGTGGCGGCGACGTGACGGGGGACGACTGTCGCTGCTCCGGCGGGGCGTGTTGCTGCTTCGGCCGCCGCTGCCCCAGCTGCGCTCCGCGCGCGAGCGGCTCACACGGCGGGGTCGGCACGGGAGGCTCGAGCGGCGCGGAGGCCCTCCTCCGCTTCGTGCTGAGCCGGCCAGGCTCCACGGGACGCGAGGCAGCCGCAGCGGCGGGGGCAGATGCCGGGCCGGCGGCCTCCGCGGCGGTGAACCGCTCGCTCGGAGAGAGCGGCCCGCCAAACTGCTCGCATGCGCGGAGCCCCTCAGAGGGCGAGCGCCAGCCAACACCACCGCCGATGCCGCCGCCGCCGCCGCTGCCGCCGCCGCCGCCGCCGCCGCCGCCGCCGCCGCCACCGCCGCCGCCGCCCGCCGCCGCCGCCACCGGAGGCAGCTCAGGGTCTGCGAGAGCCTCGCCGGCGAGCGCGTGCTCGGCCGTGTCGTCGCCTGGCTGCGAGTCGGAGTCCTCGGAGAGGTCGCTCTCGAGGAGGGAGATGGCGGCGCTGAGGGAGGCGGAAGGGGCGCCGAGGGAGACGGAGGGAGCGTCGGCGGATGTCGACGCGGCGGGGTGCGGGAGAGCGCGGGAAGAGCCGGCGGAGGCTGCAGCGGCAGGGTCGGGCGCAGCAGGGCTGCAGGTCGTCCTCTGTGGAGGCAGAGGCGGAGTCGGCAGACGCGGGGGCGGGTGTCGCGGCGGAGGGGAACGCGGACATCTGCGAGGCGGCTCGAGATGGCGGCAGAGTGGCGCTGGCTGTGGCGGGACCGGAGGAGGCGCGGCGCGCGGCTGCTGCGCAGGAGGCCGCAGCAGCGGGCTGAGCGGCGACCGAGCCTCGTCTGCCGAACCGATCGGAGAGCCTGGCGGCGGGTGCGCAGACTCTTTGGGCGTTGCGGTTGTCACAGGTGCGCAAGCGCCCGACCCATCGATTCCCACTCCCGCTCGGCTGGGGCGGTCGACGCAAGGCTGCTCGACGCAGGGACCGCCCGCTGTGGCGCCGCCCGCCTCGCCTGCACCGCCGCCCGCCTCGTCTACGCTGTCCTCCGCAAGCCAGTCGAGGATTGCCTGCGCCTGGGCGACCAGCTGCGCCTCCTCCTGCCGCGCTGCGCTCGCGTCGGCGACCCCGAGCTGGAGGGCGACCCGCTCGCGCCGGCAGAACCGCTCGCAGAGGGTGGAGACGGAGGCGAGCACCTGCCGGTCAGCCGCGCCCGCGTCGGACGCGAGCCGCGCACGCCGCGCCTCCGAGTCGAGCGCCGCGAGGTCCTCGCACTCGTCCAAGTTCTCCCTGAGAAACTCGGACTCGTGCTCCTCGAGAAGGGATCCGCCGCCGCAGAAATGCGCCGCGAGCGACAGCGAGAGAGCTGCGGCGCCGTCCGAGGCGGCCTCAGATCCCTCGGCGAAGAGTCGGTGCGCGTCCAGATCGGTGAAGAGGCTCGACATCCGGTGTCCTAAAAAGTTGGGTCGAGCCACGAAGGCCGACGACTGTGGATAGCCGTCCCACTTCGCCTGCGACTGCCACTTCGCCTCGCGACTGGCCTCGAGCCAGGAGAGATTGTGGGAAAGAAAAAGCTTGCGGAATAGCCCGCTCTCCAGTGCTCCGTGGTCTATCTTCATCCCCTGCCTGCCTCTCTCTCTCGTCCACCGATGCCGGTTACCGCGCCGGTGTCCAGTCCGAGCCTGACTGTTCTTCACCTCCAAACTCCGCTCGAGGGCCGCCGTGCCTGTGCGCTGTGGTCCCCCCACACCACAACACACTGCCACCCTTGCCGCAATCTTTTTGACATAACGACATGAAAAGAATACAGCAATCATAACCATCGTCTCGCAAACTTCCTTCTCGACCGCCCCAGCCAGGCCACCAGCCCCGGGCCCCGCTCACACCCTCTCTTTTCTTGCCGCCCGATCCGCGACAACCGTGTTGACTGCATCACGCAGCTGGCGGAGTACGTACTTGTGGGCCTCAGCATCTTCATGAGAGCAGATTCCGTAGCCGATGATGTGAAAGTGCTGCGTTGGGCTCATGGTCCCCACAGGCATGCAGCAATGACCTACAGTACACAGGGCTGGCAAGTGACGTCCTCACGTCCATTATTGTGGCTGGCTGGAAGCTGCACTGGTGAGTGCCCTCATGGACAAGGCGGTGTGTCGTGTCGATGCAGACCAAGGATGGAAGGCCGAGGACGCTCTGGCGGTATGCGTTGAGGAGCAAGTTCTCGGTGGAGATGGCGAGAGTGACCTTACCCGTCTCGGGGACGATGAGCGGCTCACCGCAGATGAAGGCCTTGTGCGCGTGAAAGTCATTGGTAGCCTTTAGGTGAGCAACCTCGAGCTTTTCGCAGATAACAGACAAGCCACCAAAAGTGCCCCTTCCGGCGTCACCCAAGCGCTCCTTGCTCTTCCTCCTCTTGGCGCACTTCTGATAGGCTTCCAAAGGGGCACGCAGGCGAGTGACCTCATCCCGCGCTTGCTCGACGGTCTTCCCCCTTTTATTTTGGAGTTGCATGCGCAGGTATGCGCGCAGTCTCTTTGGTGGCAGGTCCAACTTGGTGGGACTGAGCAGTGCCCGGATCTGACCCGGCACACCATGGTCAAGCTCCTCGATGTGGTCATTGTGCGTGAAGCCCAGACTCGTGCTGCCTTTGACACAGCAGAAGCCGAATGCCTTCTCGACACGCAGCATATGCCCGCAGTTCTGGAACTTGCAGCGGTACAGCCGGACGGCCATGCGAGACCCATCAGTCGATCCAAGAATTTTCGGTCCAGGCCGCCACCGGCTCCCGGCAACCTTGTAGCCTCGCCCAGCAGCCTGGGTGGGGGCAAAAGAGGAGGGAAGGGTGTCTCACCTGCGTGTGGATAGGCATTTGTGGTCTCAGGGGCAGGTATAGCAGCTCACGTTGTTCTGTCCGTACTGCTCAATGAACCCATCGAGATCCGCCTCGGGGATGCCCGTGCCACCTTGGACTGTTAGCCAGTTCATGTCGTGCCGTGTCGGCCGTGCATCGTCACTGCCACCGCGACCGCCTCGCCCTCCTCGCCCGCCCGCGCGTCCTGCTTCAGCCCTACCAGCACGTCCGCGAGGGCGCGTAGGCGACATGAAAGCGGAGGCGTCATCGAAATCGGAGGCCGTCGCTGCATGGCTTGGTCCCGCCGCACCCGATGTGCCACCTCGCTGGCCGTCATCGGTATCTTCGCTGTCCACATCCACTTCGGTCTCTGTGCCGGAGGAGAGTGCGCTCCCCTCGCCACCTGATCCAAAGACATCCGACTCCGATTCGGAACCAGAGCACCCCGACTCCGATTCGGAACCAGAGCACCCGGTCGGCGGCGTCTTCTCGGCGGCGGCGGACACTGCCAGTCCCCCACCGAGCAGCAGCCAGATCTTGCGAGGGTTTGCGTTGAGGCCGGCGGGGCAGACGCGATGCCAGCCGTCTCGCTGCACCTCGTCGAGAAAGGTCGCCATAGTCTGCTGCTGTCCGTGGAGCCGTACTGCGGCCGCCGTCACGATCGCGATCCTCGGCGCTGTTGCCAATGCTGCAGTCGGCGCCGCGGCGCCGAGCGCGCGAGTGGCGCCGACGGCCAGCCCGGCGCCACCTCCCAGCGAGCGCATGAGCGAGAAAACGCTCATGAGCGCCCGGCCCAGCGCACGTGATCCGGGGCGCGACGGTTCTGGCGGCGCGATTTTGGGGCGAACCGTTTTGGGGGGCGGGCGATGCGCAAACGATCCAATCTGCCCTCGTGATCCTTATTGCACCCGTTCCGGCGCTCATGATCCTTATTGCGCCCACTTCCGGCCGCTGATCCGTATTGCACCTGTTTTGGCGCTCTGATCTCGAGTGCCACCCTTTGCAGGCCTGTGATCCTGACAGCACCCCTCTCAGGCCTATGATCCTCAGTGCGCCCCCTCCAGGTCTGCTGATCCCCACAGACCCTGCCGTGGGTGCTTGATCCTGAGGCGCCCCCCCGCCGGTGCTGTGATCCTGAGAGGGGTGTCTGTGATCCTGAGAGAGGCTTATCTGTTCACCCATATGGTGATTTCTTTTTTAGTTTCCCATAAGTAAGTAGGTAGGTAGGTAGGTAGGTAGCAGGGGCAGGGCAGGGGCCGGCCAGGTTTTTGCAGAATTTCATCATGATGTACGCCAAGCAAAAAATAAACCCGGCTACGTTTCTTTTTTAAAAACACGTCTTGTCCTTTCGCCTGCGGAAACGACCACTGACCCCTAGATGTCACCCCGGAAGCTCCGACGAGTTGCCACCTCAGTGCAGCTCGGACCTGCGCACCTGCGCATCTTCGCTATGCCGGAGACCCCCAAGGGCAAGGCTGCGGAGACGGACTGGGTGCCCACCCCCCTCCACGAGCGTCCCCCCCCCCCGCCCGCCCTACGCGCCCGAATCGCCCAAGCACATCCGCCCGCACCCCACAGGGCGACGACTGTGTCACGCCGGCAAGCGAGGCCCCAACGCCGGCCAAGAAGGTGGTCAAGGACATGGTCTTCGGCGACAGCGTCGAAGACGAGGTGCTCTCCCCGCTCCCGGCCGCACACCCCACCCACCGCCCTGACACCGCACCGTTCCATCAGCACACGGTCGAGTGCATCGTGGATCCGAGCAACGGCGTCGTCTCCGTCGAACCCGGCATGATCAAGACCACACGGGTTCGAAACCCCTCTCGCCCAGCGCCCTCGCGCGCGGGGCTCATCCTGACTCCCCATATCGCTAGGACGAGCTCAACACGAAGCTCTTCAAGGTCCTCGACTCGCACAAAGAGATTCATCCAAAGATGACGCCGTTCGACCGCGCCAAGATGAAGGCTATCATCTTCCAGGGCAGGACGACTGGGCGCGACACCAAGTACGCCAACCCGTACTACGAGGGCACCGAGGGCTGGACCAACGTCCACTACCACCGCAAGCACTTCATCACCACTCCCAAGTACCTCGCCAAGGCGCGCGCGCTTGCCAGCAGCCGCGTCACCAGCCACTGCCTTCCCGCCACCCACAATGAGATATCATGACCTCCCACCCTCTGCTTGCAGCGGCTCGCTGAGGTGGTGAAGGTGGTCCCCGGCTTCAATAAGGAGGTCAAGTTCTACAAGCGGGTCACGCACGACGACGGCACCACCGAGACGGAGCCAACGACGCTGGACGAGATCATGGAGATGGAGATCACGATGGTGCTCCCCCCCCAGCCTCAGTCGTGGCGGGAGAGCTCGAGGCCGAGTAATGGAGAAGTCTGTCCGCGCCTAAGGATTCTGCCTTTCCTATTCTGCTCTACTACACAAGGATTCTTGCTATTCTACCTCTCACTAGATTCCCCTTCCCAGGTTCCTCTTCTGCTCAGATATTCTGATTCTCTCCCCAGACTCTCCCATCTTGGCCCCGCTTTCAGCTTCCTGATTCTCCATTCTCGTTTCCTCCGCTTCCTTTCCGATTCTCTAGGGCAGCCAGAGCCAATTCCTGATTCTGCTCCCCCCTCCCGATTCTCCTGTCTCTCTTCCTATTCTTGATGCTCCATTTGATTCCTGATTCCTGATTCCTGATTTGTCGGATCGCCCACATTTTGACCGGGATTCTGATTCCTGATTCCTGATTCCTGATTCCAACATTTTGGCCGGGATTCTGATTCCTGATTCCTGATTCCTGATTCCTCGGAGTTACGCATTTCAGCGGGATCCTATGTTGGCCTGACTCTCCGAACTCCTGAGCCGATATTGCGTGTGCGCGGGGCTTCACACAGCTCACTCAAACTTCGCCCGCGGCAGCATGCTCAGGCGCGGGTCTCTCTGGCGCTCCAGCCTCACGTCAGCGCACTCAGCGCTTAGGCCTCGGTCCGGCGTCCGCAAAGGCGCAGTGTGTGGTGCGGGCTCTGCCCGCCCCCCCGAGGAGAGGGGGGGGGGGCGCTCCCGCGCGGGGGGGAGCCGAGCGAAGCTCGGCTCGGGTTCAAACTAACCCTCCCCCTTTTCCCTTTTTCTAAAACTGCTCGCCGCGAGCGGCTCGCTTCTAAAACGAGCTCGCCGCGGCTGTCGCCGCGTCTCGCCTGTCTAGGCGTCGTGATGCGTGTGTGCTTTTGAGCTGGGCGTATAAGAAGAAGAAATTGAAGCACTCCTCCCATTGACTTAGTACGAGCACCGAGACACGAGACAGCAGCCTACCCGTTCTACACCCACACCGCCGCGGAGCTGCCTAGCTGGCGGGTGCATTCACAGCGAGCCCGCGGGCTTGGAGACCCAATCAGACAGCACTCCCCACAGCAAAAGAGCAGACGTGCCGCTGTGAGCATCGCTGAGCAGCACCAACGACCGCTTGCGGGTCGCCGCAGGCCGGCGCCAAGCTGCATCTGACGCCGGCATGCCGTTCAAACCCCGGCACCAAGCGCCCGCGGGAATGGGAGACCGCCTGCCCAGAATTAAGATCGGCCGCGCACTGCTCTGGCTCCACCATGCCACCGCCCATGAGATCTCTGACGCACGTGTGATGAGCCGCCGTTCAAAAGCGACTGTACTGTGCGGAGCGCGGAGCGCACTTCGATGGCAAAGTGGGTGGCGCGGAGGATACGGCGCGTACACATGAGCGTGATTGGTTGAGTGAGCATGCCCAGATGGCCGGCCGGCCGGGCTACCGCCCCTCGACGGGCAAAAACAGGAATCAGGAAACGAGAGTCCGGCCGGGTTGCCAAGAAATCGGCGGGCAGAGCGGAAAATTCCCTTTCCGGCATCCGGAGGCAGAAACCGCAACCGCGCGACAGAATCTGATAAGGCGAGAATCGGACGGACAGAATCAGATCGATTAGGCAGAAACGGAAGCTGGGTGAGGAATCCTGCCCGGAGGCTGAGTGCGTGGAAAGGGGACGGGCAGAATCAGATCGAGTAGGCAGAACCGGAAAAGGAGAGTGAGAATCAGAAGAAACGGACACGAATCCCTCTCGAGCCTCCGCATACAGAATCCTGTCTTGGGTGGCAGAATCGCTAGTGCAGAATCCTCAGGCGTGGACAGGGTTCTCCAAGACTGTCGAGGCCGCGTATGCGGAGGTGGCTGCCGCCAAGCGGCAGCGCACCTAATTCACACTACACACACATCACACACATACAGTCTGTTGCGGGCATTAAGAAAACAGGATCCCGCGGCACGCCGCCGTTTCTAAGCCTTTCCACCCACCCCACCCACCCCACGCCGTGGTTTCAAATCTGCAATATACCCCCACACGAGCAAATAGCAAAATCCGAATACCGTGCACGAACTGCGTGATGTGCGTCGGGCAAGCCTTCAGCTGGTGCCACAACCGCGTGCCGTTAAAGAAATCAGCGTGCGTTCTGCCCGAGTCTGACAGGTGTGGTGGCGGCGTGCCGTCCTCCCGTCCCAAAAGTACTTTTCTCAGCTCTCTAGACGCGTTTTGGTTTTTTGCGCGCCTTTGTAACATTGTATGGCTATGGGCCCGGACGATGTGTTTTGTCGGGGGCACAAAGGCACAAATCTCTGCATTTATTTTGTCTGCGACTCTGCGCGTGGGCCGGATGGTCGAGCGCGTCCTCGGCCAGAAGGTGTCGCCACGCGACCACGCGATGATTGAAATCCCTGTGAAATCCCTGTGTGGTGGCGGCGTGCGCGCGTGCCGTCGTCCTCCCATCCCTCCCTTGTGTTGTCTGTTTTCTTTCTTTTCTTTCTTTAGGCACGGGACTGGCGCGCACTGGCACTAATACAGGTAGAAGGTAGAGAAAGAAACCTCGGTAGTAGGAAGGCGTGACCCTCTCGTGGGAACGCACCCCCCGTGGGAACGCCCTCCCGCCTCCCGTGCGCGGCCCCCTCATTTTTCATGATGTACGCCAAGCAAAAAATAGCTGTGAAGGTTTCTTTTTTACATTGATTTGCTGCTCAACGCCGCCGACTGCACGCCGCCGAGCCGCCTGAGCCGCCGTTCTAGCGGTCTTACAGCAAGTCTCAACCGTGTCTACCGTCATGGTTGTAGCCCGGCTCCTCGCCCTCCTCCTTCCCCTCGCCCGAGCGGAAGAAATCTACCTGGCGAGGATCCCCAACGGCAAACCGCTGGCGGACGCGGTCCATGCAGAACTCGGCTACTCGCGAGACTCCGTCGGCCACGCAAAGTCGGGCAGGGGGGGGGTCGGTAACCAAAACAAGTTCGCAGAAGACTTCGCGCGAGAGGTCTATGCCGATCGCACTTGGACGCGCTGGCTCTGCGAGAGGGACTCGGACGGAGACAACCGGACCAACGGGCTTGAGCTCGGGGATCCATGCTGTGTTTGGAAACAGGGCGACCCGGATCCAGAGGTCGACGACCTCTCTCTGCCCGGCCATGCGGACCAAGCCACGTCGCGCACAATGCCCACGTGCGCGCCGCCGTCAGCCGCCCCGCCCTGGCCTCCCCGGCCGCCCGTGGACGAGCCTCCGCTCGGCCGGCGGGAGCGGCTCATCCTCGGGCACGCGGTGCTCATGGCGGTGGCGTGGGCCCTCCTCCTCCCGACGGGCGCCGTGGCGTCGGTGTCGTGGCGCCGCGCGCTCGGCGGCGGGCGCCGCTGGCTCAAGGCTCACATCGCGGCGCAGGTGTGCGGACTGGCGGCCTCGCTCGCGGGGCTTGCGGTGGGCGTGTACGTCGTGGGCGACCGGGGTCTATCGACCCATTTCCGGCCAAACGAGTGGGAGGGCGGCTTCGCGGGCTCGCACCGCGGCCTCGGCCTCGCGCTCTGCGTGCTGCTCGCGCTGCAGCCGGTGGCGGGGCTGCTGCGCCCGGCCGCCCCTCTGGCGGGGGAACGGCGCTCCGGCGCGCGGCGCGCGTGGGAGGCTGCGCACAAGGCGGGCGGCTACTGCCTCCTCGCCCTCGGTGCGGTGCAGGCCGTCTCCGGCCACGCCCTCCTCGCCGACTGGGTCGACGACGCAGGCGACCTCCGGTTCGGAGGCCTGCCCGGCCTGCGGACGGCAGACCACACCCTGCTCCTCTACTTTGCCCTCCTCTCCGCCCCCCTCATCCTCCTCCTCGCCGGCCTCGTCCTCTCCGCCCGCGTGGCCGCCGTCGCGCCGCCCGACAAGAGCGCACAACCAGAGCCGAGCCAGCCGGCAGGGCAGCGCATGTGAAAGGGTGGGGGGGGGGGGGAGCCGACGGACCGCCGGGCAGGAGCAACGCCGGGCAGTAGCAA
>NW_005200507.1:136350-200821 GCF_000372725.1 Emiliania huxleyi CCMP1516
TTTTTAAAAGGGGGGGGGGAGTGGGGGAAACCCACACGGCCTCCCGGGCAAGAAGCAAACCGGGGGCAAGAAAAAAACCCCTTCCCCCCCGGATAGGGGGCCCCCCCCCCCCCCCCCCCTCGGCGCCACCCAGGGGAATCGGCCGCCCCGCCTTCCGTGCGGCGCGGCACCCTGGCGCCCCGAGCCCGAGTACCCTCCCCCTCCCCCCCCCCCTCCTCCCCTTCCCCTGCAATCCCATCTCTGCGAACGCCGGCCGATCCATCTGCGAGCTGCGTGATCCACGCGCACGCTCGCCAAGGGCTAGGCGCTCTCGCCATCCGCGCACCTCCCCCCCTGGTCGGCGTCCACCGCACGCAACGACAATCCATCCATCCCGATTATGATCCCTTTCCCCGACCCAACAAACAAAACAAAAAAAGAAATATATCAAGTGAATTCTTTTTCGCGTGCGAACCGGCCCTCCTGCGCCCGGCCACTCGGTCCTCAACGGCCCTCGCGGATCCGGGACTTAGCTTTGCGTTGCGTGATGTGGCTCGCCGCCGCATCCACCGCCTCGGCCACCGCCTCAGGGTGCAACGAGACGCAGCGCGGGTGCGCGTGCATGACTGGTGAGTGCCGCTTCGCCAGGAGCATCGCCGCGGACGAGGGTGCCTGGATCTTCTGCCTGCACAACCCGCCGCTCTCGCCGCTGCACGCCACTGGCTCTGCGCTCTTTGCGTTCGTCGAGGCCGAGATCACGTACTCTGGCAAGGCGGAGGTGCACAAGGCGTCCGAAGACACCGAGTTCCTCGACCTGACCCGCACCGCCTCGGCCGAGGCGCGCGCGCGGGAGTGGTGCCGCCACCTGGAGGAGGTGAAGTCGTCGTGGTCGTCGCTGCTGCCGTCGTGGAGCGCTGACAAGCGCACGGATCGCTACTCGTTCTCTCCGCACTACCACTCCTGCCTCGCAGTCTGCCCGCGAGGCGAGGCCGCCGACGTGCAGGTCTCCTTCCGCCGCCGCTCGCCCTTTGAGCGCGACAGGGCGCGGGCCCGGCCCTCCGCACGAGTCCAGGCTCGGGGAGGCCCCCCCGACCCTTCCCGGCTCCGCGCCCTAGGCGCGCCGCCCCTCCGCCTACGAGTCTGGCGCAGCAGCGCTGCTGGTCGGGCTGCTGCTGCTCGCCAGCGCGGGCTACCTGGCCCGCTCGACCGCCTTCCACTATGGGTTCGGGATCGGCGCCTGGATGGCGCTCGGCGTCGCCCTCGTCGCCGTGCTGCTCATACAGCGGACGACGAGCGGCCGCAAGGGCGCGCCTCGCCGCCCTAGAGGGAGAGGTGGAAGGCACGAGGCGGACTGGTGCGCTCTGCGAGCAGGCGCGACCCTCTCGGCGGCAGCCTTCCTCGGCTGGGGCGGCTGGCTCCTGCGGTGGGGCAAGGACTACCTCCTCAGCCTGTGGACCTCCTACTCGAAGTAAGCACAAGTACCAAGTACTCGAGGCCCACACCCTCTCCGCGCCTCCGTGGGGAGACCACCCCCCCCTCTCCCCCCCCTCCTCCCCCCCCACCCCTCCACCCCTCCTCGCCCAACCTCCCGACCGCTCCGCCCCGCCCCTCACCCACCCACACCCCACCCCCACCCCTCCAGGTGGGTCCTCGCCTACCTCGGCGTCTTCGGCGTCGTCGGCTACGCGTGGACCTTCTGGCAGCTCCGCGGAGGACGCCTCGAGCCGTGGAAGGCTAGAGAGAAGCCACCGCCCTCCCCCACCCCGTCCCTCTCCCTCCCCTCCCCCACCCCGTCCCTCCCCCACCCCGTCCCTCCCCCACCCCGTCCCTCTCCCTCCCCTCCCCCACCCCGTCCCTCCCCCACCCCGCCCCTCCCTCCCCGCCCCGTCCCTCCCTCCCCGCCCCCCCCCCACCGCGGAGCCCGTCCCGCAACCCAGGCGGGGCTGCTCGAGCGGCTGCTGCGCCTCGGCGCGTGCGGCCTCCTCCTCTGCGCCTTCCACTCTGCCCGCGTCTGCCTCGCCGTCCTCCTCATCGCCCTCGCCGTCAAGTTCGCGCCGACGGGGCACACGCACCGCGCGAGCCCACGCTTCACCGCCCCGCCGCCGCCGCCCCATACCCTCCCTCCCTCCGCCGCAGGCTGGGCAGCTCCCTACAGCCGTGGCTCGCGCGCGAGGTGCCGCCCGCGCCGCCGCCGCCCGCCTACCGCGACCGCTACCTCACCGAGGAGGAGTACAGGCTGCAGGGCCAGCTCACGACCGACCGGGAGCTGCAGGCCGCAATCATCAAGCCACTCCCCGCAGCCCGGCCCGGACAAGCGCCCGCTCACGCGCCGCCCGCGAGCGCAGGCGCTCTTCGCCTCGCCCGAGGGCCGCCGGTGGCTCACCGCCGCCGCGGGCGACGGCCGGCTGCGGGTCGGCCCGCGCGAGGGCAGCGGTGGCGGCGACGGCGGCGGCGGCGACAGCAGCGATGAGGACGACTAGGGGCGCCGAGGGGGAGGGCGGGCGGCGACAGGGTTATTGCCTTTTTATGATTGCGGCGTGGCGCCGGGAGGCGCGGCAGCGCGAGCCCGAGCGCGCGCCACACGCACACCGGGGTAGGGGTGGTTATCTGCCGTGCCCGCCGGTTCACGTGCCTATTTGTGTGGCGGTCCCAGATTTGTGTTTGTCGTCTGCTATGTGCTATAGTGCTAAGGCTACCAGGTAGTATCTTATCTTTTGATACGACGCGCGGGAAAATCAAAATGAGAGCGTCCTCTAGAGGGTGTGGATCGGGTGAGTTGACGGAAATTCAGGGACCCGCGACCCACTTCCTGAGCCCTGGCTGTCAGGCTGTCAGGTGCTGACTGCTGTCAGGTGATCTGTCGGGCTGTCGGGCAGCTGTCAGGCACTGTCAGGTGCCTCTGTCAGACCAGCTGTCAGGTGCTGTCAGTGCTGTCGGGTGCTGTCGGGTGCGTGTCTGACAGTCGAGGGGATCTGTAGCTGTCGGGTGCTGTCGGAGCTGTCGGGTGTTGCTGTCAGACGCTGTCGGGGAGCTGTCGGAGCTGACAGGCTGCTGCTGCTGTCAGACGTTGGGCTGTTGCTGTCAGGTGCTGTCAGGTGGTGCTGTCGGGGTGCTGTCAGGCTCTGACACACACCAGCCACACTTATGACACTATCAAGAGGAGACCAGCAGGACTCTACTGGCGGCTACGCAGCTGCCCCCCTCCTACGGCGTGATCACGCCGGCGGCGGCGACCGCCTGGGGAGCGCAGATGGCGGCGCAGGCGCAGGCGGCGGCGGCGGCACAGACGGCGGTGGCCACCCCCACCCAGACGCCGTAGGCATATGGCTGTAGGGCCCCAGAAGGCTAGCTGGTAGCTTCATTTGTAGTAGCACAGCCGCCGGTGATAGAGAAGGGGTCCGCAGAGGTGGGGCGGGAGGGTTGAAAGAGAGACCCATGACCATCCCATGACTACATGGACATGGACATGGACATGGACATGGACATGGACCACACTCACATGTCTTTGCATGTAATTTTGTTACACCCTCATGGGGCACAAGAAAGAGGCTCTACGGGGTCTGTGTACGGTCTGTGCTGCTGTCGGGCTGTCAGCGCTGCTGTCAGACCACTGTGTGCTGTCGGGCTGTCGAAAGTGCTGTCAGCGCTGTCAGGCTGTCGGGCACTGTCAGGCGCTGTCCGGGGTTGCTGTCAGGCTGTCAGACCAGGGCTCAGCCCACTTCCGCCACAGACGCGAGACGGTCCCGCGCCTCGCCGCTCTTGTAAGACCGTCAGGGGCGGCGACCCCCCCATCTACAGATGATATGCGCATCTTGAGGGGACAAGGGTAAGTAGGGTATAAAGTATCCGTACGGCACGAATGGCTGGTTATACTGGGGTACATTAGGAAGTCAGCGCCATACTGCCATACCTGACAAGGACTCACACTGTGGTAGGGCCAGGTATCCGTACTGCTGTAGCAGTGCCCAGTGCGCCCGGTACCCGGATACCGGCGTCCGGCCTCCTCGTACTGCAATACTGCGAGAGGGGCGGCACAATACTGCCATACCTCCCACACACAAGTGTCGAAGTATGGCGAAGCATGCATACTTCAATACCACAGACTTCGCCGCTTGTACGCGGATACTGCAGATACTGCAGATACTGCAGATACTGCAGATACTGCAGATACTGCAGATACTGCAGATACTGCAGATACTGCAGATACTGCAGATACTGCAGATACTGCAGATACTGCAGATACTGCAGATACTGCAGATACTGCAGATACTGCAGATACGGGTGGGTGCCGATTGCGCTATACAACAGCGGCTGCGGCACCCCACAGCCTCGGTGGAACAGCTGCCAAAAGCAGAATATGCACTATTACGAGGGGGGTGTGGCATCTCTTGCGAGTCTCGCGAGGGGCGCCTACTAACCTCGCTTGCGAGGGGCGTGTGGCATGTCTTGCGGGGCTCGTGAGGGGCGCCTGCCAACCTCGCTTCGTCGAAGCGGCGCTTCGTACACACAACCACCCTGCCGCAACCGTCGCCGGCGCGCGACACGTTCCCGTCGGCCGGACTGTCCTCGTCGAGTGTGTGTCGCCAACCAAGGCGGGACGCACTCAGGGACGGTGCCGACGAGACGTGAGCCACGGTTGCGTGCAGACATGATTGCGTCACCTGGTGGGTCGCGGCGACACACGCGCTCAGGAGTGCAAGCTTGAACTTTGCAGGCATTGGCCGCCGCTGCCGGTACAGTGCATCCTGGCAGAGCCAGCGCGGCGGCGGCAGATCTGGGCTGCGGGGGTGGTGCTGCCACACCCCACCCGCCTGTTGCCACAGACGACCCGGATACCGCGGATACTGCAGATACTGCAGATATTGCAGAATACCGCAGATACTGCAGATACTGCAGATACTGCAGATACTGCAGATACTGCAGATACTGCAGATACTGCAGATACTGCAGATACTGGAGCGCGCCCCCGAGATACCTGGTTACTTGGGGGGGTTGCGGGACCACGTAAGGAGTGGTATCCCTGTACCCATACTTGCGGGTGTGACCGCCGCTACCTGTGTACTTGAGACGAGTTGCAACATACTGCCATATGTGCGTCTCAAACTCCCCATACCAGCATACGTCTAGCTATGCGTCTACGAAGTATCTTTAAGTACCAGCGTATGCCTACCTGGCGCAACAGCAGGATTTACCTGCCTACCCCGAAGATGGAAATAGATACCCCGATACGTTCATACCTCACGCATACCCTACTTCCCCCTGTCCCCTGAGATAATATGCATCTAAGAAGATGCGCCCTACTTGGACTGCGAGTAATGGACATCTCTACCCAAGACCAGTAGATCGTTGGGGTAGAGATAGTGATCTGTGATCTGTAAGGGTCCGCCCGCAGGCGCATTTTGTATACCGAGGCGGTGCCCGGTGCCGAACCTGTCGGACCTTTAGACAGCATTGTAGATCCCTGGGTGATGGAGAGGGCGGTCTGTCGGCGCCAAACCACATCCCACCGAGGTGGGCAGGTTCCACGCGTTCCAACCGTGATCCAGACCGCCCCGTTGGAGGTAGACCGCTCGTCTAGCCAATCAGCCTTAAGCGAGCGGCCTGGCCGTTGGAATGGCCGAGTTTGGTGGACTTGCGTCCTCGCATCGGTCGTGATCACAAGCATGGTTACAATTCAAGATTAAGACTGGCGGATCTCTCACACGGACACGCCCAAGTCTCGCCAGTAGATCCCTCCTGTGTCCGGTTCCCCATTCAAGACTAAGATCGAAGATTGAGATTGTGGATTGCAGATCGCTGAGCAGCAACAACGGGCCAAAATGTGGAGACAGGAGATGGAGAATGCAGATTGTAGATCCTAGCGCCCAGCCATCCGCCCCAGATGTGAGATCGAAGATTGAAAATGGAGGTCGTAGATTGCTGCCGGCGGCGACAGTGGCCAAGTAGAAGATTGGAGATTGGAGATGAGAGCGATGGTCAGTGTGAATGAATCCATAGCGCATCTCCTTGAAGGTTCGAGCCCCCCCGCCCCTCCCCCGGCCCCCGAATCGAGATTGGAGATTGGAGATGGAGATCGGAGATCCAGGGCGGTCTGCAAACACGGAGCGCGCTGCGCGGCGCGCGCGGTCTACGCCGAACTGGGGGCGGTATCGTGGTTCACGCTGCCAACTCGGCAAACAAGTTCGCCGTAGACCGCGCGCGCAGCGCGCTCCGTTTGCAGACCGCCCTGGCGGACTCGTTTACACTTCCAAGCTCAAGCCAGGCGCCGCAGGCCATAAAGAGGAGCGCAGATTAAAATGGCGCCGCAGGCTCCCCGGGCCGTCCGCGCTATTAGGCTGAACAAGGTTTTCCTCTCGCACCCCGTCTCTTTTCCTTTCCTTTTTTCTCTGCAGCACCCTCTCTTTTCCTCTCTATTTTCCCGGGAAAACCATCAAATTTTCCGGGCTCTGAGCCGAGTCTGAGGCTGGTTTGGGCCCAAATGCCAAAATCAGCCAAATCGGCAAAATACCGGGTATTTTGCGGGTATACCTGGAAAACCCCGGGTATACCTGGAAAATATCCTGCGACCGCCTGGGTATCGTGCCGATTTCCTCAATTTTGCGTCAGATTTTGCCCCAGACCAGCTCTCAGACTCAGTCTCAGGGAAACTCGCGAGTTTCCAGAATGGAGCACCAAACACCCTCTGTTTTCCCTGGAAATTTCCGGAAACGCAAAGTGCTGGGGACCCTCTGTTTTCCTTTTTGTTTGCCGGGAAAGCTTGTGCAGGCCAATACCGCGCACAGAACCTTTATCCCCCCCCCAATTACTCCCGTAACTCAAAAAACGATCTGGGTTAGTTAGCAATCAACCACTGCACCCTCCTCTTTTCACTTAGCACCTTGCGATCGTTGCCCCTGAAAAAGAAAGAAAACGGACAAAAGCACCCACGATTTCTTCCAAACCCGCGCCCGCTTTGAGCGGGAGGGCGGCTCCTGTGACGCTCATTGCTGAGCACATGGCGAAGATGGGCGGAGACGCGGTCTACGCGAAGCGCTCCGACCGCGGCTGCACGGATGTGCTCTGCCTGCTCCTGCTGCTCGCCACCTGGGGTGCGATGATCTCCGTCACCGTCATGTCGGTGATCAAGGAGCCCGACATCGTCAACATCCTGAGGTACCCGCGGGACGAGTATGGACAGTTCTGCGGGCAGCCCGGCTCGGCGACGGAGGACCTGCCGCGTGCGCTGTACCCGACGCTCGACGCTGACTTTGCGAGCCAGGTGGCCGAGGCCAGCAGCCTTCCATTCTGGGAGTACTACAAGCTCAAATTCACGTCGATCTGCGTCGCCGAGTGCCCAGACGGCCTGTCGCTCTCCGAGTCCGCCCTGGGCGTGTACGGCGGCGCGGACTACCCCACCGGAGACGCCGTCAAGGACGATTCCAGTTGGAACTACACCACGCCCGAGTTTACCTACACCTTCCGCACGGCCAACCTGTACGGGCGCTGCCTCCCTCTCGGCAACACCTTTGCGGCGCCCGAGCAGGTTCTGTGCGTCTCTCCCAACTGCTCGTATGCCATGAGCGCGCTCGCCATCAACGTGACCGAGTGCGCCGTGATCCCGTCGCGAGCCGACGAGCGCGAGACGTGGGAGGTGTGCGCCGAGGACACCGGCAGCGCCGTCTGCGACGCGCAGGAGAAGGCGTGCGAGGTTGCGGTGCGGGTCGAGACGGCGCAGACCTTCCTCCCGGCCGACGGCGACGAGACGACGGACGCGCTCACGCGCAAGCTTGCGCAGTACGTCGCGCTCACGCTGCGCATGTGGGACTCCATCGCCGCCTCGTGGCGGGTCGTGCTGGCGCTTGGCGTGGCGCTGCCGGTGGCGCTCGGCTTCATCTACGCGGTGCTGCTCTCCCTCTTCGCGGGCGTGGTGATCTGGTCGCTGCTCGCGCTGCTGCTCGGCGGCATGGTCCTGCTCTCCGCCATCCTGTGCGTGCACGCCGGCTGGCTCGACGTCCCAACCGACGCGTACTCCACCTTTGAGGACGCCCTCGGCGCCGTCGCCAGCAACGACACCGCCGCCATCGCGTCCGCGCAGGCGGAGTCGCTGCTCGTGCCGGCCGGCTCGCTGTCCAAGGACTGGTACGTCGTCTTTGCCGTCCTCTCCATCGCGGCCACGCTGGTCATGCTGCTCTGGTTCTGCGCCTCGTGGCGCGCCATCCGCAGGGCAGTGGCCATCACCGAGGAGGCGACGAAGGTCTTCTCGACGCTGCCGTCGCTCATGATCTGGCCGTTCGTCGAGCTCGGCTTCCAGGCCGCCTGGCTCGTGTACGGCGTCTTCGGCCTCGCGGTCATCTCCTACCCGCCCGTCTGGGGAGGCGGCTCGACCACCACACTGCTCGCCCTCGCGCACGTCGCCGGCACGCTGTGGGCGATCCAGTTCATCAAGGCGTGCGACTACACCACGATGGCCGCCGCGGTCGCCTACTGGTTCGTCACCACCAACGTGGAGAAGGACGGCTGCTGCGGCGCCGCAAAGTGTTGCCGCGGCTGGTCCTCCGGCCTCGGCTTCCCAAAGCTGCTCGACGCCGCCTGGACCGTGTCCACGCGCCACCTCGGCTCGCTCGCGTTTGGCTCCGCCTGCATCACCATTTGCCAGCTGCTCCGGCTCGTGCTGTACGCGGTCCACGCGGCCACCAAGCAGACGAAGGCGGACCGCAACTTCCTCGTCCGCTTCCTCTTCAAGTGCGCCATGTGCGCCCTCTGGTGCCTCGAAAAGTGTGTCGAGTTTGTGTCGTACTATGCGTACGTGCACATCGCCATCGACGGCACGAGCTTCTGCGTCGCCTGCCGAGACACGTTTGGGCTGATCGTTAAGTACCCGGCGCAGACCGCGATCAACTCGCTCGTCAAGCGGCTGCTCTGCGGCGTGCTGCTCGGCCTCTCCACCCCCTTCCTCGCCTCCGCCTGTTGCTTCCTCTACCTCGACTCGCTCGACGACTTCACGGCGAGCCACTCGCCGCTCTACTCCGCCGCCGCCGTGTTTGTCATCGCGTGGTTCGTCGCGTCGGGCATCTCCAACGTCTTCGAGGCCATCCTCGACACCGTCTACCTCTGCGCCTTCCAGGACATGGACCAGAACTCGCCGCCGCGCTACCTCTCCGCCTCGATGCGCTCTGCGCTCGGCATCGACGCTGCGAGCGAGGAGGCGGGAGGCTCGGCCGAGTACTTCAAGAAGGCGTCAGACCGTCACCAGCAGGCCGGAGGGGCGGTGCCGGTGGCCAGGGAGGACGGCCAGCCCCCGATGCGTGCGATCTCGACCAGCGACGGCATCCGCGCGTGAGCGGGGCCGCGCGAAAAGCAACTCTCGGACGCTGCTTTCCCATGGCGCTCGAGTCCCATGGTACATCACACTAATCACTATCAGCTGGAGTCGTACGTACGTGTTAAGTAGCATGGAGAACACGCCGACATCTGTCAGAGACCGATCTGTGTAAGACGACGCGCGCGCAACACGCGCATGTGTTTTCAGTATCAATATATTGCGGTGTGGCGCGCGCGTGGGGGGGGATGTAAAGACTAAAGAGGTGTTCCTCTGGGCCCATCACTGCCCTCGTCCGGTGCGTTGAGGGCCCGGCCGCGACCGACTCAGCTGGGTCGCGGCATGCCCACGAGCACGGAGTGCTGCCCGCCCGTGCTCGCGTCGAGCACCGCGCGGCTCGCCAGCTCAGGCCCCTCAACCAGCGTCGGGGCGGTCTCGTCCTCGCCGCGGCCCGTGCAGAGCTGGCCCATGTCGCCGACGCCCCACGCGTACAGGTCGCCTGCACGGAGACCGCCCCGGTGAGAGGGTGAAGGGGGGGTGGGAGAGAGGGAGGAGGGAGGAGGGGCGCGACTCGCCCGAACCGTGTGTGAGAAGCTGCAACTCGGCGGTATCTCGGCGACATCTCGGCTACGTCTCGCCCGAGCGCGAGACGACCAGGTTGTGAGAGTGGCCGCACACGATCTTGTGGCCGGCGACGCCGCAGAGCGCCGCCACGAGCGTCGGCGTCGGCTGCTGCTGGACGCCATCGCCCAAGCCGAGCTGGTGGTTGTCGCCGCGCCCGAAGGCGTAGACATCGCCGCGAGTGGTGAGTGCGAGGGAGTGGTGCTCGCCTAGCGCGGGGTGTCGGCTCGTGTCACGCCTCTCTGCGCCTGGCGGAGCGGACCAGAGGCCCGAGCTCGCCCCCGGCGAGCATGCAGACGCCGAGCCCCTGCAGGCCGCCGAGCAGGGTCGGGGTGCTCGTCTTGTTTGGGTCGAGCGAGCCGAGGCCGAGCTGGCCCATGTTGTTGAGGCCGCACGAGTAGACGTTCTCGCACTCGGTCAGCAGGAAGGTGTGGTACGCGCCTGGCGGAGGGGGGAGGGGGAGAGGGGAGGGGGGCGAGGTCGGGCGAAGGCGGGGCAGGGGAGGGAAAGGAGGATGCGAAAGGGCGCCTGCAAACGCCGCCTTGATCTGCAGCCGGTCGTCGAATTTAAACTCCTCCGCCTGCCGCTCGGAGATGGCCGCCTGCGGGCGCCAGGTCAGCCGGCGCCATGTGGAGGCTCGCCCCAGATCTCGTCCAGATCTCATCCACATCTCGGCTGTGTCTCGGCCGTGTCTCTGCTGTGTCTCCCCATATCTCGCACCCGGTGCTCGAGGTACAGCGTCGCCGCCTCAGTCTCCCCATATCTCCCCATATCTCCCCATATCTCGCACCCGGTGCTCGAGGTACAGCGTCGCCGCCTCAGTCTCCCCATATCTCCCCATATCTCCCCATATCTCGCACCCGGTGCTCGAGGTACAGCGTCGCCGCCTCAGTCGCGTCCCACGCCGCGTCCTCCTTGAGCCGCGCCTTGACCCAATCGCGAAAGTTCTCGTTGAGCACCTACAGAGCGAGCCAGCGCCGCGTCCGGCGGTGCCGCGTCTCGCTCGGCGAGGGGCGGCGGCGTGTGGCTGCCCTCGCGTGCCGCTCGTACAGGCTGGTGCCGGGAGGGGCGGGCAGCCGCAGCGAGCGAGGCGCGCCCGGCGCAGTGAACTTCTTCTTGTCCGCCTTCTCGGTCGGCCACTCCTCCTCGTGCATCGCCTGGCCGCTCTCGTTGCAGCCCCACGCGTACACCTGGCGGACGGCGGCTCGCGGCTCGCGGCTCGCGGCTCGCGGCTCGTGGCTCGCGGGTCGTGGTTCGCGGGTCGTGGTGTGCGGAAAGAGGTTGTTGTGCGGCCCGCGCCACTGCTCTGTGGCCTGCTGCTGCTGGCTGCTCTGCTGCTGGCTGCTCTGCCCCTGCCTGCTCTGCTGCTGGCTGCTCTGCTGCTGGCTGCTCTGCTGCTGGCTGCTCTGGCTTCCTAGGGCCGCCGCGCGCCTCGTACCCGTCCGCAGACACGACGACCGTGTGGTCGGTGCCCGAGGCGATGGCGCGCGCAGTCACGCCGGGAAGGACGCGCCGCGGCTGGTCGGCCTACTCCACCTCGCAAGCAAGCTCACCCCTCGGCCCAAGGGCAGGGGGCGGGCAAAGGGTGCCCTGCCCGCCTTTGCGAGGTCGGGGGAGTAGCCGATGTACCCGTTCGAGTCCTTGTAGGTGCCCCAGGTGAAGACGCGGCCGTCCCGCGCCAGGGCGGCCGAGTGGTTGTCGCCGCAAGTCACACTCTTCACCGGCACGCCTGGGGTTAGGGTTAGGGTTAGGGTCAGGGTTAGGGTCAGGGTCAGGGTTAGGGTTGGCAAGTCACCACTCTTCACCGGCACGCCTGGCCGACCACACACCGGGACGCGTCACCAGCCTCCCCTCCCCTCCCCCCTCCCCCCCCTCCCTCCCGCCACCTGCTAGCTCGCCACCGACCTCGCGCGGCTCCGCCTCCTCGCCCGGCCTGCCGAGCACCTCGTCGTCGTTGCAGCCCCACGACCAGAGCCGCCCGTCCAGCCCGAGCGCGATGCTGTGCAGCCCTCCGCACGCCACCTGAGGCAACGAGCACGCCGGGGCTTCGCGGCAGCCAGGCAGCGCACACCAAACCGCACGCGCGCAAGCCACACTGCGCGCCACACTCCACGCCACACTCCACGCCACACTGCACGCCACACTGCACGCCACACCGCCACCGGAAGTCCCGTCCCGCAGGCGCACGCCGACGGACTCCTACCCCGGGCCCACCCCACCTGGCAGATCTGCGCCGCCGCGATCGGCAGCAGCAGCAGCTTCACGCTATCGCGCTTGCCCTCGTCGCCAAATCCCAGTTGCCCGCAGTCCCCGTTTCCGGCGATCAGCAGCTCGCCGCTCTCGTTCCCCGTCCGCACGAGCGCGTTGGTGCGGCCGCGCTTGGCGACTGAGGCCGGCGCCTCCTCCGCGGGGCGCTTGGACCGTGCCGTCGCCGTCGCCGCCGCCGCTGGTGCTGCTGCGGGCGCTGCCGCGCCTCCGCCAAAGACAAAACCACCGCCGCCGTTGGCCGCTGCAGGAGCGCCGCCACCAAACGTGAACCCGCCGCCGCTGCTGGCGGGCGCACCGCCAAACTGGAAGCCGCCGCTGCCTGCGGAGGAGGGCGCACCACCAAACGTGCAGCCGCCGCCTCCGCCAGCTGGAGCTCCGCCGAATTGGAAGCCGCCGCTGCCGCCGCTGCTGCCGCCGCCGCCAGCGAACGCGGCGGCAAAGGGGCTCGGCGCGGGAGCAGCGTCGGGATCGACTATGTTGCCCTGCGCGTCCAGCTTGTGGTGCTTCGTGCCCTTCTCCACCTGCATAGGGCAGCGCGTCGACGGCTGAGTGGCGGGCGTGCACGGGAGTGCGGGCGGAGCGTGCGTGCACCATGATGGTCTCGCCGGTCGACTCGTCGATGCGCTCCTCATACTTGTCCTTGAACAGGTCGCCCCAGCCGGACATCGGGGGCAGAGACCCAGCCGGCAGCCCGGTGGGTCCCCGCGCAGCGGAGACACGAAGCCGCGCAGGCGAAGCAAGAAACGCGGCGGCATTCTTCTCCACGGAAGGCGTGTTGTCGGCGCTCGCAATCTGTGGGTTCTCGCTGAGTGTTATCTGTGACATCTGGACACATGGCCTGCAGATTTAGATCTAGCCCTCTGGGTATCATCTTAGTCGCCGCCACACCCACGAAGAACTCTCCACAAACATGAGCGAATTTTTATTTCTATCGACCGACAAAGGAGAGCAGGAGGTGAAAGGAGGTCAGCACAACTTCCAAGGACGCACGAGCGAGAAGCACAGCAGAGCAGACAGATGACGATCACCACCCAGCGCACGACCGCCAACTCTCCGGCGCAGGCCGCGAAGAACCGAGTCCGGGGGCCGACGGTCGCGGCGCGCCGGCGCGGCGCAGTGGACGCAGCCCGGTTCGCAGCTTCGCGAGCTACGGGGGTGGCCACGGCACGGCCCGGTGGCCGCCCCCGCAATGAGGCCAAGCGGTGGGCATCCGGCAAAAGCCGCAAGACGGGATTCGCGAAGGCGCGGGCCACTTTCCGCGGCGGAGGCCGCGGAAGCGTGGCGGCTGCGGAGAGGCACGACAGCATGATGACAAAAGCACGCTGGCGGGGCACCGAGGCAATCGCAAGGGAGACCCCAGCGGGCTCTTTGTCGGTCGCATCGATGCCGCAACGCAAGGACTACACCAACGACGCCGAGCACCACGGCAAGTTCCAGGTGTGGCTCCAGGCAGGCAGCTTCCAAGGCAAGGCGCGTGATGGTGCGGCGGTGCGGGCAGAGCACGCCGCTTCCTTAGGCTCACACGTGTGGTTAATAAAACGGACACCTCTACTAAATAAAACGGACACACCAAAAATAAATACAACGGACATCCCAAGCTAGGGCTGGGTGGAGGACAGACACGTCCCCACCTTTGCAGGATTTTGCAAAAGCGAGGGGGGAGGGCGCATCGCCGCGCGGAGAGGGCTGGGCACAGGGGATAAATAAAAACGACCCTCATTTTTATTTCTATCGGCCGACTCGCCGAGGACTGCCCGACCATCGGGGCTTGTCAAAGGTTTCACACGAGCCCGGCGCCAGCGGCGGCCACCATGCTTGCGCGGGCGGTTCGCGCGCCGGCAGCGCGGCTGGCGCCGCGCTGGTGCCGTCAAATGGCTGTGCAAAAGTTCCCTGTGCCGGAGATGGGCGACTCGATCAGCGAGGGCACCGTGCTCGAGCTGAGCAAACAGGTCGGTGACTATGTTGCTTTGGAGGAGGTCCTTGTGGTGGTGGAGACGGACAAGGTGACGGTGGACGTGCGGTCCCCGGCGGCTGGCACGATCACGAAATGGTTCGCCAACCCCGACGACACCATCGAGGTCGGCAGCGACTTGATTGAGGCTCGCCCGCCCGGCCCTCGCTCCACAACCTCTGCCCCGGCCCACACCACGGATGAGCCCCTTGACCCACCCACCCCGCCCCCAGATTGACGTCGGCGTCGGCGAGCCTGCACCTGGCGCCGCACCGCCCCCCGCGCCGGCGGCTGCCGCGCCGGCGGCGCCTCCCGCCGCGGCAGCTGCGCCTGCACCGCCGCCTCCAGCGCCGGCGGGGGGCCGGATCCACCCGGGCGGCGCGCCGTCCCTGATCCGCTTCCGCTCGCAGGGTGGACCTGCGGCCGCTGCCGCGCCCGCCGGTGCGCCGAAAATGGGCGCTCCTCCTGTCGGAGTGAGCGTCGACGAGCTCCCGGCGCGCTTCCGGCGGGCGCCGATGAGCGAAGATGAGATGGAGGCAGTCATGTCGGGGGGGGCTTCGGTCTCCGACTGGGCGTGGGTCAAGATCCGCTGGTGAGTCGCGCTCTCTGGCGGGGCGAGGGGCTTGGCAGGCGCGAGGCGGCCGGCGGGAGAGGCCGCCCGCACGAGGGAGGGGCCGCCTGCGGGAGGGGGACGCCTCGCCGACAGCCTCCCGGGGCGGCGGCGAGACCTCCGTGCGGCAGGGCGGGGAGGGGGCGGAGGGGAGAGGGGGGGGGGCGAGCGTAGACGCACATGGTGGCGTGCGGGGGCTGGGCGGTCGGTCGGGCGGGGCGTGTTGACTGTGTGTGTGCGAGTGCCTGCCTCGGGCCCGCCCCCTCGTGAGTCGGGAGGGGCGAGCCGTGGCATTCGGCTGCGGCGCTCCTCGAGGCGCCGTCCCCGGCAATGAGGCCCTGGAGGTGCAGAGGCCGGGCGGCGGCTGTCCAGCTTTGGTTCGCGGGTTTGATGGCGGGTGTGGCGCGGGCCTCGTCCGCTCTGTCCCAGGCGGGGCAGTGCGGGGTGCGCGCCGCCGGAGCCTGCGAACGGAGATCTCTCTCCATACAGTAGACGTCGAGTCGTTGTTTTCTCTACTCCGCCGCTTGCCCCAAACCGAAAGGCGGAGGCGGAGGCAGCCTGGCTGGCTGGCACCGGATGTGGGATGTCAGTGAGAGCAGAGAGAGATAAAAAATGTGGCTAAATGGGTTGGGTCCAAACGTTAAGAGCTGAACAGTGTTGCTAGTGTTAACAGTAACAACAGAACAACAGTGGGGCTCCCCAACAACAGTAGCTAACGTTAGGCCGGCTGAACAACAGTAAGGAAGGCCTGGCAGTGACCCACACGATGATCTCCAGCGTCCCAGTGCGGGTGTAATACCCGAAAATACCCGCGGGAAAACCCAGGTATTTTCGGGTTTTACCCGGGTTTTTTGGCATTTTCTGCTTGCTGACCACTGAACAACAGTAACAACAGTAACAAACAGTAACAGCTTGGGCTGGGGAGAACAAAGTGTTGAACAACGTTGAGGATTTCAGCCAACAATAGTGCAACTGTTAGGCCCAAAGTTAACGTTTGACAACCCTAGCGCATAAAAAGCTGAGCGAGCGCGCGTCTAGATAAAAAATAAAATCTTTTAGATATGTCGCAAAATCCACCTCCGGCCTCCGGGTTCGTAAGAGCTACATACACTGAAAATGTTAGTCGGCATCGAGGCCCACTCAGCGCGAACACGTGGCACAACGGACGAGCTCCCGGTCGCCGACATGCTCTGTCTGGCTGCGGATCCGGGGTGTGTAACGGGGGAGGGCGGGGGAGGGGGCGGGGAGTGGCGCGGCGCGCGCGGCGACGGGCGCCGACCGCGACACGCGTCTTTGAGCGGCGAGCGGGGTGGAGCGGGGGTGGGGACGCGCCTCTGGAGACCGAGGCGAGCGAGTGGGGCGGAGACGGAGACACACTCTGAGGGCGGGGCGCGGTGTGGGATTGTGAGAGGAGGCGGCAGTGGGCGGGGCGGCGATCAGCGGCCGGCGGCAGCGGGCGGCGGCGGCCAAGCGCGACGCGCACCAGCTCAAGGCGTCGCGCGAAGGTCGGTTGTTCGTCGTCCCTATCTGGGCCTGTACATACTTTTCCGACAAACAAAAAGGAAAACAGAGGGGCCCCAGCACTTTGCGTTTCCGGAAATTTCCAGGGAAAACAGAGGGTGTTTGGTGCTCCATTCTGGAAACTCGCGAGTTTCCCTGAGTCTGAGAGCTGGTCTGATGGGGCAAAATCTGAGGCAAAATTGCCGGCAACATCCCGGGCTTTTTCCATACCCGGGTTTTTCAGGTATACCCGCAAAATACCCGGTATTTTGCCGATTTGGCTGATTTTGCTTTTTGGGCCCAAGGCCAAGCAGCCTCAGACTCGGCTCAGAGCCCGGAAAATTTGATGGTTTCCCCGGGAAAATAGAGAGGAAAAGAGAGGGTGCTGTAGAGAAAAAAGGAAAGGAAAAGAGACGGGGTGCGAGAGGAAAAGTATGTACAGCCTAATCCCTACCTTCTCCTGGGAAAGTTATTTAGTACGACCCCGGTTTCGGATATCGGCGAACGATCGGAAGGGTGCCGCCTGCACACAAATGGAGTCCAGCGATGTGGGACCTCAGTCCCAGAAGCTTGGAGCTTCAGGCCGCGACCACGTGGCTAGGTGGACACTAAAGTGCCATTTTGGCGCCAAATCTTGGCGGGAAATGACACGTGGCTTGGCGGGAGTGTGGTGTGGCTGCGCTGCTCGACAGCGCTGCTGTTGAGCGCCAGCTGCTGCTCCCTTCAGCCAGACGGCCGGGCCTGCGCAGCACGACCGCTGGCCTTCCTCCTGCACCACAGGAGCGCGCCAAGGCGCGCGTCTGGGCAAGCAGTGCGTCTCATCGCGATGCGAGAGTCGACGCTGTGACGCCGCCGCTCGCCGGCTAGAATGACAGTGGCAGCATTCGAGTACGCGTCGAGCTGTGCGTACCAGCACTTGTATGCGAGCTCATTGTGTCCCTGAGCTGCTGTGGGGTGCGTGGGCTCAGCTGCGGAGCACGTACTGGGCGGCGGTAGGGGGGTGCTCCTAAATAACTTTCCCAGGAGAAGGTAGAGAGTGTTGTGTTGTGTTGTTGTTTTGTAATCCCTATCGTGGCACACGACTCACGAGGGAGGGAGGGAGTGAGCGGCGGTCGACCTCTCGGGACTCGGCGCCGACAGCGCATGCGAGTTGAGTGGACGGGCGGGCGGAGGGCGGAGTGGGCGTTACCCTGTGTGACAAGCTGACAACACGCGGTCCAGACTTCACAAAGTGGTACCGCCTGTGCCTGTGCACCCCCCCGCCGGAACGCCGCGGACCAGCAGATTTGTCCACCTTGCTGGCGCTCGCTGGCTCCTAGCATGGGCGCTGCGTGCAGCTGCTCGTCCCGGCAGGAGGGGTCGTCCGACGACACGCCGACGCCCTCGCCGCCGCTATCCACCGCCATAGCCTCCCCGGCTGAGCCGGTGCCGTCGGAGCACGAGACGGTGCACGAGGCGCAGCCAGACGTCGAGAGCGCCGAGGGCCACGGAGAGACTGCGTCCAGCGCTTCCGCGGCAGAGGCTGCGGAGCCCGCGACCGACGTGATGACGGCGCGCGGGATGGTGCCAGCGGCAGCCGCGCCCGAGCCTGCATGCGCTGCTGCGCCTGAGCCGCCGCCCGAGCCGCCGACGGTCCTGGAATGGTTGCAGAGCTTCCGCGCCCTGAACTGCATACCAGGGTTCGCGACGCCCGCGCCCTGCTTGGATCGGTGCTCGAAGCGCGACTCGGGCGCCGCCACGGACGCCGCTGCAGCCGAGCGGGATCTTCCAGCAGAGACTGCCCCGCCGCCGGCCGCGCCAGCGGCTGCTCCCTGCGAAGGAACGGGCGAGCCGGTCCTCGTCCTGCCTCCGAGGGAGGAGCAGCTGCTGAGCACTCGGTCCGAGTCGGAGAGGGAGTCGCCGCCCGGCGCGCGGCGAAGCGAGGTGTCGCCCTCGTGCCGCGCGTCGCAGCACAAGGGGTCGGACCGGCAGTCGAGGCGCGTGGCCGGAGACAAGAGCACAGCGCACAGCAGCAGCAGCGGCGGAGGGAAGAAGGGGCGGCGGCGGTTGAGCGGCGTCCAGGCCACGCGCGATCCGACGGAGCCGCCGAAGCGAAGCGACCTCCTCGCCGAAGAGAAGGCACTATGTACAACCGATACACCCGCTCCTCCCTCCCCCCGTGCCGAGGAGCATGCTCCGGCCTCGTGACTGCCTCTCGGCGGACTACTCTCGGCTGAACTAGCGCCCGCTCTCCCACCCCTTGTGCACACGCCGCAGCACTCCGGCGCGCTCCGACGCCTCCCTTCCCGACCCCCCCCCCCCCTTCCGGCGCAGGTCAAGGGCTTCGTCCCGCGCGAAGAGTGGCTCCCCTTCTCCGAGCCGGAGCTGCAGGTCCTCGCCACTGTCCGCCGCTGGCTCGGCGCCGCCCGCTTCGACGCGGTGCCGCTCTCGACTCGCCTGGCTCTGAGTGCAGAGGTCCTCTTCACACCCCTCTCTCTGTGAGCAGGTCCCGCTCGACTTGCTCGTCTGCTTCGTGCGCGGGTACGCGTACCGCAAGGACTGGGCGGAGACGGTCTACGTCGAGCTCTCCGAGGCGCGAGACACATCTCTCCCCCACCTCTCCCCCACCTCTCCCCCACCTCTCCCTCATCTCCCCCCCATCTCCCCCTCCTGCACCCTCCCCCTCCCCCTCCCCCCCCTGCAGGCCCTCGAGTGGCGCGAGAGGGCGAGCGCAGACTCGGTGCTCGAGATTACACGAGATTACACGAGATTACCCGAGATTGTGATGAGATGCGCAGGCTCGGTGCTACCCTCGCCTCCCGCAGACCACGGCAGGCACCCTCCCTCCACCCTCCCTCCCTCCCTCCCTCCCTCCCTCCCTCCCTCCCTCCACCCTCCTTAGGACCCTCCCTAGGACCCTCCCTAGGACCCTCCGATGACCCTCCGATGACCCTTCCCCCCCCCCCCCTCTCCCTCCCAGGTGCTCGACTCCCCTCCCGCGGACCGCCCGCTCTTCGAGCAGCTCTACCAGAGCGGGCCGGTCGGGCGAGACAAGCAGGGGCACATCGTCGAGCTGATGCGGCTCGGCCGGCTCAAGGTGAGACGGGCCGCACCTCGGCTGCACCTCGGCTGCACCTCGGCTGCACCTCGGCTGCACCTCGGCTATGGCTCGGCCGGCTCAACGCACCCCCTCCCTCCCACCGCTTCTCCCACCGCTCCAAGCGCCCGCCCTCTCCCCCCCCCTCCCTCCCCCTCCTCGAGGTATCCAAGCTCTTCAAGAGCTAGAGGTGTGAAGAGACGCTGTTCACACCCCCTCCCTCCCCCTCCTACAGGTATCCAAGCTCTTCAAGAGCTTCGAGCTCGACGCGATCATCACGCAGGCGCCTGGGAGGAGGAGAGGCGTGATCAGAGGAGAGGCAGTGAGAGGAGGAGAGGCAGTGACCAGAGGAGAGACAGCACACCCGCTGCGCCGGAGGGAACGAAAGGAGATTCGCTCGCCGCCGGGCCGCCACCGCTGCGCTACACTCGCCCGCCCTCTGTGCGCCACCCGCCCGCCTCCCCGCCTCCTCGCCTCTCTCAGGTCACCTACGCCGCCGAGGCGAAGCGCGCGTGCAACATCGCAAACTGCGGCGCGCTGGGCAAGCGGACGTACAAGACGGTGGTCGTGATCGACTGCGCAGGCAGTAGCTGGCCGAGGACGTGTCCAGGACGTGTCCAGGCCACGTGCGTGACGCGTCTCAGACATGTGCCCGCGTAGGCCTCAACTCGGACCACCTGACGAAGGAATTCCGCGTGCTGCTCAAGAAGACGGCCGAGGTGCTGTCCGGACACTACCCGGAGACGATGCACAAGACGTACATCATCAACGGTCCGCTCATCGTGCGCGCCGCGTGGAACGTGTCGCGCCACATGATGCACCCCATCTCTGCCGCGAAGTTCTCCATCCTCGGCTCCGACTGGAAGAAGGTCTTCGACCGGGACGGCGTCGTGCTCGACGGCAACGCGCTCCCCGCATCCATCAGCTGGAGCGAGGCTGTCGGCGAGCTCGCCGACGGCGGCGCGGCGAGGCGCCGCGGCTGGGCCCCTCCCGCCGACCTCGCAAACCTCGCGGCCCTCGCGGCCGTCGCGGAGTAGGGCGTGCGCCCTCGCGTTCTTCGCCAGCGCCCCCGCCCGTGCCCTGGAACGACCTTAGCACTCCTATTGAGAGGCGATCTCGGCTTCTCCGCTGACGCATACTGTGCGCGGCCGTCGCGAGATGAACGAACATGGACGATTCGCTGCCATGCTCCGGGGGCATGCTCGGTGTGGGGTGGCGGGATGGGTCTCTCGAATGTACCGTAATACGTGGGGCACCTGTGGGGCAGGGCAGGGTCGGTATACCTGTACCTGTGCAGTGGGGGGAGTCGTGTACGAAAGGACAGCACCGCATTCCGGCTCGTCTGCACCTGCGACCTGGAGCGCGCTTTGCGTTGGAGTGCGGCGGCGCAACAGTTCTCAGTTGAGTCCCGACGTGCGACGAGAGCTTCAACTTGCTTTTAGAATGCCTGAGAGCTTCTTCCCAAGATTCTTCCCACCGTACCGCCACGCACAGTGTACCCCCAACCCGCGCCGCGCACGCTTTTTTCTTTTCAATTCTTCGCATTGCTCTCGCGCGGGTGGTGCTGCTCCGAGCAGCGATGATCCTAGCAGCGATCGCGCTGACGCCGGTCGCGTTCCAGCCGAGGCTCGCGTCGAGGAGTGCGCGGTCGCTGGCACCGTGCATCTCCTGCTGCGATTCGCCGCCAACCACGCCGCCGCGCGAGCGCTCGACCGAGGTGGACGCACGAGGCTTTGTCGTGCCACAGGCACGGGAGGCAGCGCGTGGCTCCTGGCCGCTTGGCCCGACTGCTGAGCGTGTCGCCTCGTGCAGGTGGGCGACGTAGTCAAGATGCCCTCCAAGTGGCCTGGCGAGTGGGAGGTCGCGCAGGTTGACTTCGTCCAGGCGGTTGGCTCGCGCTCCACCGTCGAGGCGCGCGGCCGCACTGCGCGAGTCCGCCCGTCGCCGCTGCTCCAGCCGTCTCCCTTCCCCGCCCTGCAGGTGGACCTGCTGCCGCTCAAGAGCATCGGCGACGGTCTCTACCGCCTGTCCGGCCGCAAGCCGGCGGCGGTGCGGGCAGACATCGCAAAGCTCGGCCGGCTCGACTCGGAGTACGTCCGAGAGGCGGGACGACTTCGGCGGCCCTCCCTCCGAGCTGCGGCCTGGCCCTCTCACCCCGTCTTTTCCGTCGCCAGGTGGACGGCTACCGAGTCGACGAGAGGCAGCTGCAGCCCATCGTGCCGCGCCCTGCCCCGAATGAGGAGAGCCGCGCCGCTCGGCCTCGAGCAGCTCCGCCTCGGGGCCGAGGCCGAGCCATACCCCCTCTAGGCGACCACGCAGCTCGGCCTCGAGGAGTACGCGAAGCTAAAGGCGACGCAGCCTCCTCCGCCCCTCACCCCTCCCGCCCCTCACCCCGCCCGCCCTCTCGCCCCGCCCGCCCCTCGCCGCAGGCGGAAATCCTCATAGAGGCGGCGCTCGTCGGCGCCGCGGGCGCCGCGGTGCACGCGCCACACCAGCTGCAGCCGCCTCTCCCTCGGACCCTCACCCCGCAGCCCCTTCCCTTGCACGCGCAAAGGTGTGCTACGCCGCCCTCGGCTCAGACGGCGCAGCTGCCTTTGGGCTCGGATCTCTTGCCGGCTGCACCTACCTCGCCCTCCTCTCCACCGAGATCGACATGGCCCGCCGCCTCCCCCGCCCCGCCCCCCCCGCCCCTCCTCCCCTCTCCGAGCCAGCACCCGCGCGTGGCCCTCCTGCCTCCCCCCGACTAGCCTCCCTCCCCCACAGGTCGGGCCGAGCGGCGAACCGCCTCCAAAGGCTCGACGCCGCCGCCGCAGTCTGCGCACACCCCCCTCCCTCCCTCACCAGCCCCCTCCCCCTCCGCCACAGGCGCTGCAGATCGCAGCAAGCGGGCGGCTCCTTCTCCCCGTCGCGCTGATGGTCGGCCTGACGGCGGCGCGCGGCGGCGGGAGCGCGACGGCTTTCTCTCTCCTCCCGAGACACCAGCCGACGGCGCACCGGAAGTTGAGTTGCCGTGCTCGTCTGTCAGGCCCTCTCGCTCCTCCCGCGCGAGACTTTCTTCGCCGCCGCAGCCGGCTTCCTCTCGTACAAGGCGCGAGATATGGCGAGATATGGGGAGATATGGGGAGATATGGGCCGGCTTCCTCTCGTACAAGGCGCGAGATATGGCGAGATATGGGGAGATATGGGGAGATATGGGCCGGCTTCCTCTCGTACAAGGCGCGAGATATGGCGAGATATGGGGAGATATGGGGAGATATGGGCCGGCTTCCTCTCGTACAAGGCGCGAGATATGGCGAGATATGGGGAGATATGGGGAGATATGGGCCGGCTTCCTCTCGTACAAGGCGCGAGATATGGCGAGATATGGCGAGATATGGCGAGATATGGGCCGGCTTCCTCTCGTACAAGGCGCGAGATATGGCGAGATATGGGGAGATATGGCGAGATATGGGCCGGCTTCTCTCGTACAAGGCGCAGCCCCTGCCCGCCCTCCCCGTCTCCCTCCCCTCGCACACTCCCTCCGCTGGGGCGCTCCCCCCTCGAGACACGACACCGCGTGCCTCTCGGCTACCTTCAGGCGCCGCTGCTCGCAAAGCAAGTCGCGCGCGGGCTGCAGGACCTCTCAGAGTACCGGCCCGCAGAGGACGACTCCGCCTCGCTCGCGGGAGGAGGAGCGCTCTCGCTCTCGCTCTCGCTCTCGCACTCGCACTCGCACTCGCACTCGCCACACGCGCCTCGCCACACACGCCTCCACTCGCCTCCCCTCCCGCGCCTCCCCTCCCGCGCCTCCAGGCTCGCTCGGCTTCGCGGTGCGGGCGCTGCAGAGGGCGGGCAAGGAGAAGGCGGAGGCGGCCGCCGCCGACGCGAGCAGCGGCGGGTCTGAGCCTCTCGCGCCGCAGCAGCTGGTGCCTGCCTTTGGGCGAGCGGCGCGGCCTTGCCCCTGGCCCGACTCTGCACTCCGAGCTTGTGCAGGTGCTCGCCGGCCCGTCCGGCGTCGGCAAGTCGACTCTCGTCGCCGCGCTGCTGCAGGCGCGCGAGGCGAGGCGGTGCCGCCCACCGCCCCTCCGCCGCGGCAGGCCGCGCTGCACCGGGCTGTAGGCGGAGCCTGATTTCTTTTGTTGCTGTAGGCGGAGCCTGGCCGCTTCGGTTTCTCCGTCTCGTCGACGACGCGCGACCCGCGCGAAGGCGCACTTCCCGCCGCCTCACCGACAGACCCACCCCCGCCGGCACCGAGAGGAGGAGGTCGCGCGAAGGGTCTTGTCCGGGGCTGTGAGGTCCGAGGCTGGGCCTCTTCAGGCGAGGTGGAGGGCGAGGACTACCGGTTCGTGTCGACGAGCGAGTTCGACGCGATGGTGGAGCGCGGCGAGTTCATCGAATGGGCGACCATCGGCGGCCACCGGTACGGCACGACGGTCGCGTCGGTGCAGGCGCTCGCAGCCGAGGGCAAGGTTTGCGTGCTCGACGTCGACGTGCAGGGCGTCGAGGCGCGCGCCGCTGGCCTCGGCCGTCGCACAGGCTCCGCCGCGCGAGGTCTCTCAAAGCAGTCCCGCTCCCGAAGGCGATCGCCGCTCGCTCCGACTTGCGGCCATATTGCGTGTGGGTCGCGCCGCCTTCGTTTGGCGCGCTGCGAGAGCGTCTGACGGAGCGCGGCACCGAGTCGGAGGAGGAGATTTCGCGGCGAGTGTTGCGCGCCAGGGAGGAGATCGAGTTCTCCCTCACGACGCGCTGCTTCGACAAGGTTGGCCCCACGCCAGCCTCTCCCGACACCTGTCGCACCCATGGAGCACCCGCACGGCCTCCCAGGTGATCGTCAACGACGATTTCGACGCCGCGAGCCGAGAGCTGCGCGAAGCCGTCCTTGAGGCTCTCGCACCGTCGGCTTGAGTCAAGTTTGCTGCGCGGCCTGCGCCCTCTGTGGCGCTCTCTGGCCCTGTCCAGTGTCACGTATATGTGAACGGATCAGAAACCCTGTCATGAGAACAGCGTGGTATTGTTTTAAACACAAAAGCCTCTCATAGATCATGGGTGACCCATAGCATACAGGATACACACAGCTTGGTCCGGCTGCCTCACAGCCACGGCGGAGGGGGCGAGGCGTTTGGCACCTCGCCCGGGCGCGGCCCGTATGCGATCTCCCAACAGTCCGCGTCCTTGCGCGACTTATTGCCGGTTGGGTGTCCCGCCTGCCGCTTGAGCTTGACGCGCTTCGCTTTCCTCGCGAGGCGGCGGCCCATCGGCATCGAGGGGCTCTCCTCGGCGCTGGTCAGGCTGCTTGTCCTAGTACTTGCCAGGCTCTGGTTCCACTGCCGCACGAGCTCGAGGAGGCGCTGGACGACTCGCGGCTGCTCCGCAGACAACTCGACCATCTCCTCAGCATCCTAAAGGGCCGCAAGGGAGCGAGAGGCGAGGCGTGTCACCGATGGCTCCACCGGCGGGGCTCGCGGTAGCCTTCGACTGCCACACGGCACTGCTACTGCTTTGCTACACGGCACTGCTGCTACCCGCCGCCATGGCAGTATGGTGTATGCTACTGCTGCTCGCCGTCTTCAGGTTGTACAGCTCGAGCATCGGCCCGCTCGAGTTCCCGTGCCGCTCGATGTACATCTGGAGCCGCTGCTGCCGCTGCCGCGCGCTGTTCCGCAGCTTGTGCGCCGATTCCGCCGCCGGCTCCGGCGTGCCGTGCGCCGGCGTGACGCGCGCGTCGGTGTGCTCCCACGAGCCGACGTGCTTCACCACGGGGATGACGTGCAGCTTCCACTTGCCCGACCGCACGCTGATCACGTTCTTGTCGCGCCGCTGGCGTGCACCGTAGCCCCCCTTCCAAAAGATCGGACGCTCCGCCGTGCGGTCGCGCGCCGCTCGCGCCGTGAAGACGGCGCTCATCGCCTCGCCGTCCTGCCTCGCGCCGGGCGGCGTCATGGCGCGCAGCAGCGGCGTGAGGCCGGCGAGGTCGGCGACCGTCGGCAGCAGGTCGAGCGCCGAGACGACGGAGTCGCTATCGACGTGCCCCGCCTGCACCACTTATTAATTATTATTATTAAATACTTATTAATTATTAATAGTCGCTGTCGACGTGCCCCGCCTGCACCACTTATTAATTATTATTATTAAATACTTATTAATTATTAATAGTCGCTGTCGACGTGCCCCGCCTGCACCACTTATTAATTATTATTATTAAATACTTATTAATTATTAATAGTCGCTGTCGACGTCCCCCGCCTGCACCACTTATTAATTATTATTATTCAATACTTATTAATTATTAATAGTCGCTGTCGACGTGCCCCGCCTGCACCACGCCAGGCCAGCGCACGAGGAGAGGGACGCGCACCCCGCCGTCGTACCTGTGGGGGGGGGGAGGGACACAGAGGCTTGCGAGCGGGTGGGGCGCGAGGGGGCGGTGAGGGGAGATGAGGGGCAGGGGGGGGTCGGCGGGCCGCGGCGCACTGAGTGAACTTGCCTCCGCGCAGCCCTCCCGCGTAGCCCATCAGGAACGGGCTCTCGCCCGCAAAGGTGAGCGGCGGCCTCGCGGCGGGAGGGAGAGCCTCCACCCGCCTCCGCGCGCCTCGAGGCAGCTGCGGCCCCTTTGAGACTACCGCGGGTCCGTGGTCGGACGAGAAGAGGACGAGTGTGCTCTCGCGGAGATGGAGGCGGTCGATGGTGGCGAGGAGGGAGCCTGTGCGGTGCGGAGGGGCGGTGGTGCGCCACGTCGGCGTGGGGACGGCGGGCGGCGGGGGGGGGGGGGGGGGCTAGGGATTGGGGGCCAGGCTCTTAAGAGTAGAGGTCTCGACGCGGTACCATGCTGCGCCGGCGCATCCCTCGATGTGGCGGCCGAGGCAGCGCGTCGCGACGGCGCGAGAGGCTGTGGTGCTCGTGTGAGAGGTGTGAGAGGGGCGTCTAGGCGGGCGGGCGGCACTTTTTCATCGTGACGTCGATCTGGATGCCGAGCGAAGCGGCGTGGCGGAGGCGAGAGGCCATGTGCTCCGAGAAGCGAGCCAGGTCAAAGGTCTGCGGGAGCCAGTCGGTGTCCAGGCCTCGCTCGGCCGTGAGGAGGTCGCAGTTGAACACCGGGTCGTGCCTGGCAAGGGGGGGAGGGGGGGGGGGTCGCACGTGTCGGCCCAAAGAGCCGCCCTCTCTCCCACCACTGCACGGGCATGCAGCCGCGCACGTCGAGTGACCCCACACGTTGGCGTACCACGGCCGCGCGGCGTGCCTCTCGACCCACCGCTCCGCCGCGTAGTAGACCGCCTCGTCCCTCCCCCGCCCCGTGTACCGCCTCGCCTTGCCTCTCCGCTCCTCCTCGGGCAGGGCGCACGGAAGCTCTTTGCCGGACGAGACGACAGTGTGGATGCCCAGGTGCGTCGAGCCGTCGTCTGCCCGCCGGGCCGCATAGTAGGGTCGCTCCGGCCCGAGGTGCCACTTGCCGAAGTGAGCGACCGCGTACCCGGCCGCGCCGAACACCTCGGTTAGCGCCGGCGTCCCGACCGCCGCGAGCCCGAGGCCGAGCCGAAACTCAAACGTGGCGGGGTGGCGGCCGCTCATGAGAGCGGCGCGGCTGGGCGCGCAAGTGCAGCCCACCACATAGTACTGGCGCAGGCTGGTGCCCTCCTTAAACAGCCGGTCAAGGTTTGGCGTCCTCGCGTAAGGGTGGCCTCCAAAGGCAGCCAGGTCGCCGTATCCCACGTCGTCGCCGAGCATGAGAAGCACGTTTGGTGTGGCGTTGCCGGGCCGAGGGTACGCCGGCCCGCGCGCATACGGGCTGCTGGGGTAGCCGGCGGGCGGGGGTGGCAACGCTGCGGAGCGCCGCCAAGCACTGTTTAGCAGCTTACAGGTGAGAGCCTTCGAGCTGTTCTTCTTCGACTCCGATCCGGCGGCGACAGACAGGGCGTGGAGGAGCGTGCACCAGCAGAAGAGGCGCATGATCGCGGGGAAGAAGCAAGTCGGTTGCTTCTCGATGAGCGGGCGCTGCGGAGGATCAGTCAGCCGCCATAAAAAGAGCAAGAAGAAATTGCCGTTATCGCGTCCCCACCTTCCTTCCTAGACTAAAAAACCTGCTCGTGCAGGTGGGGACCCTGTCCTTCTCCCACCCCTCGTTTGGCGTGCCCGTTTTATTTATTTATTCCTTCCTAGAAAGAGGGGCTCCCGGGAATCCGGGCAGTGTGACGCACATATCTTTACCTCCCATACGTGTGTGTAAATAAATAAAACCGACACCTCTACTGTGAAATGTGAGATGGTGGGTAAAAAAGAAAAAATCCCTCTTCTTATCTTTTACTTTTTGCCCCGCTCCAAGAATGGAGACAGAACCCACCCGTACACAGGAGAGATGGGACTGCGTCCCCCCCCGCTTGCCCTGCCTGCGCAGGATAGCGTGCCCCGATAACGGCGACACTTAGCGAGGGTCACTGCGCAAGGAGGGGTGCGAAGCCTTTTCTTTTGTCCTCTCGTGAGATTAATCATGCAATCCCCAGAGAGCGAGATAAAAGGGATAAAAATAAACGCAATCCGATACATTATCAGCCAATACGCCGACGACACCACCCTCCTACTCTCCCCCGGAGACCAGCCCGCAGTGAACAGAATCCTCAAACTATGGGAGCTAGCAACGGGCATGAAAGAAAACATAGACAAAAGAGAGGGCCAGCTGCTAGCAAAATTAAATAGGGAACGAAATAGAGCCCCGACGGACGTAGTTCGCGAATGGCTCGCGGATGGCAAGACGATCCGCGCACTAGGAGCCCCGATGGGAAACAGCTTTAACATCAAAGAATGGTGGGAGACACGTTACCGCACGGTTAAAACTAGAGTCGCCCTCTGGCCATCACTTCGAAGGCTATCCCTCACGGGGAGGAACACACTACTACAAAGCATATTCTATGGATCCTTCAGATATTGGCTGTATTTTCTGGAAATGCCCGAGAGTGTCACCAAATTAATCGAATCCGACGCCAAACAAATTCTCTGGTCGACAGAGCCGACTCTACGAACAAACGAAGAGGGCACCGAAAAGAAATCACGACGATACATACACGAGCGCGCCAGCTATCTCCCGATCAAGAAGGGCGGAGGAGGAATTATGCACTGGGCGAGCCACTGCGAAGCCTTCTACGCACAGTGGATGATACGCTACCTCCATCCCCGCAAGGCCCCATGGAAAGAAATAGCGGACCTCTGGCTATGCGAGGGCACACTGGGCAGAGGAGTCATTGTCTCGAATACCGATCTCACTGACACGCTCAACGCTATACCAAATACCGCCCCCTACCTCCAAAGATGCCTCAAATCCTTCATAGAGCTCGAGATCCGACAAAACATTAAGACGGCCGACCACCGACTCCAATCCGAACCGCTATGGCACAACTGGAGATTCGAAATTCAGCTACCTGAAGCGAGAGCCGAGATCTGGAGAGAGGACCTCGGAGTAATTCACTTTTACGACCTCCTAGACACACAAAGCGACCCTTCAAAAATAAATAGAAAACGTCAATACCTACACGTATTAATCGCGTGCGTGTGGTTGGTTGCCTCATACGTACCCACGTGTCACGTATACGGATTATGGATCTCCGCCGGTGCGCCGCGGCCCGCGGGGGGGCTGGGCGTCTTCGACGTATCACGTATCCGCATTACGCATACGTCAGCTTCACCGCAAAGCTTTGCCCGCGGGGGACGGATCGGTGCAATGGCCCGCGCGGCGGGTGCCTTACGTACCACGCGTCACGTTTACGGATTACGTATCTCGCCCCGCGCTCCCCCGAGCCCCCCCCCCCCCGCTTACGTATCACGCATACGCATTACGCATTACGTATTTTTCATCCTTCGTAGTCCAAGGCAATGTTACAAAGCATAAATGGTACAAAGACAATGGCAGTGAAGTGCCAAGAGAGACACCTTCTCCGCCGACAGTCATCTCAAACAGTTCCCTCGAGGTCTCACATGACCCACACACAGCAGATTGCAGAGCCGCGCGGGCCTCGGCCGGGCCAACTTCGGGCGTATTTTCCGTTTTTCCGGAAAATAACGGAGAGAGGGGGGGGGGGGGGGCTACGGGGGCGGCTGTCGAGGGCTATGCCCGAGTCTGTTGTTACCAGCGCACAAACAATCCTAGCCAACTTATGGCAGCCCTAGCGGCAGCGCGAACAAAGTTCGTGCTCGAGTATGCGTAATGCGTGAGGCGTAACCCCCGTTGGCCGCCACTTCTCACTCGAATCCGGAATGCGTTTGCGTAGTACGTGGTGCGTAGGCCCTCTCCGACACCTTGGGCGTGCGAATGCATCAAGCGTATGCGTAATGCGTGAGGCGTAACTCCCGTCGGCCGCCGATCGGCCGAGAAGGTGGATGCAGAAGACAGATTCGTAATGCGCAAGACATTTGTAGCTCCTTCAGGCGCCACTTGGCTCGGGCACGACACCGAAATACGCGACGTCTGGCCGACGCACTAATGGATCGCGGGCGCGTATTTACATAACATGGCCGATCTGTGCATTCTGGGCGACTACATATGCGTAGCAGTACTACTCACCTCCCTCCTTCTCGCGTGAGCACCACCCTGAAGCCCGCCCAGCACACGCACCCACGCAGCACCGGAGAGCAGCTGTTCAGAGCTGAACCGCTCCCTCTAAAGCCGTAAGAATAGCCTAAGTCGAAGGAGCATCATCAGTCTCGCCCACCTCGCTCGCTGCCCACTATCATCGCCGCCCCCTCCCGCTTGAGCCGCCGTCGCGGCCCTCGCAAAACCGGCACAACCGGGGTACATTATTATTTTCTTGTGGAAACCGAATAGTTATCCGATTGCGGCATGCAAACTCACCTGCCCGCCCCACGCGCCCGCTCCTGCAAAAGCTCCTCCAGGCACGCGTCCACGCCGGCCACGCCCCGCGTCTCGCACCGCGCCGCCTCCTGCTCGAGCTGCGCCCTCTCTGCCCTCGTCAGAGGGACCTCGGGCGCCACATCCGTCCGCTGCAGCAGGCCGGCGTCCGGGGAGGGGCTGAGGAGCCCGCTCCCGAGGGCGAAGAAGATGAGCGGACCCAGCAGGAACAGGGCGCCGGCAGCGAGCCCAGAGAGTTCCACTGCAGCCTCCGGCTCTGGGCCCTCGGTTGTGTAGCCCCACGCTTGGCGTGCTCGGGACACGCCAGCAGCGCGCAACTCAGCATCCCGCTGATCGCGAAGTTGCGTTTCCTCCTCCCGTGCGCTGTCCTCTAGGCGCTCTAGGCGTGCAGCAAACGCAGCCGCGAGGTCCGCTTCCGCTTCCGGTTTCTCTGCCAGCAACACTGTGCTGCGCCCGGCGCGGAGAGCCAGCGGTGGCGCGGCAATGCGGAGGGTATGGCAGGAGACAACGAGAGGCATCCAGACGATGCCGCGCATCTTTGCGAAAGTGAGGAGTCTTCGCCGCCGTACCACTCAGTGTGTGGTAGAGTTCGGAGTGGGCACACACAAGGCCGACGCAAAAAGAATTTAACTGGGCGCACGCACTGGCACTAACACTAAGAGGGGAGCTCGATAGACTCGAGGGGCCAGGATACGCCGCGAGGAGGACGGAGTTGCGCCGAAAAAAGGCGAAAGAAGCCGCGAGAACAAGGGACCGGCAGGCGGCGGCGCCGCAGGACGAGACAGAAGAGAACGACGCGACAGAGGAGGAAGTGACAAGGGAGAGAGCGACGAGAGTGGGACGGCCGCGAGGTGGCACGAAGGTTGAAGCGAGAATCGGAGAGAGACTGCGAAGGGAGATAGGAAGAGGCAGACTCCCTAGGGTAGGCGACGGCTAGCGCATCACACTCCTCTCCTTAAAATCCCTGTGTGTGGTGGCGGCGTGCCGTTCTCCCATCCCTCCCTTGGGTTGTCTGTTTTCTTTCTTTCTTTCTTTTTTTTAACACTAAACCACAGTGCGCGAAACGAATTTTACCATGAAACTCCCTCGCGGAAAAAAACTAACGTCCGCCGGCCAAACGGCCGCATCATCACCAGAGACACGAAAGGTCGCCGCCTTCTTACGGTCCGCTACTCCACCGCTTCTTTGCACGACCCTCCCCCGCACGACTCCGCTTCGGCTTCCTCGCGCCCCCCCCCTCGCCTGCGCCGCTCGCCTCCCGCCCCTTGCGCTTCTTGCTGCTCTTCCCAGCCCCGCCCGGCGCCTCGCACGCCAACGCCGCTGCCTTCTTCGCCGCCCTTCTCTCCGCCTTGCGCGCAAGCCGCCTCGCCTCCTTCCTCGCCTCCTTCTTCGCCCTCCGCTCCTCCTCGCCCTCGCCCTTCTTCTCGCCCTCCTGCACAGCGTCGCCGCCGTCGCTGGAGCGAGCCGCCGCCCTCCGCACGGCCTGAGCGCCGGGCACCTCCACCTGGCTGCGGAGGAGAGGCAGCAGCAGCGAGACGCGCCTGCAGCAGGAAGGGGGTTTGGGGCGGTGCTGTGGACAGCGGGGGTTGGGGCACGGCGGGGCACGGCGAGGCAAGGCTCGTAGGGCCGCGGGCAGGAAGGGTGTGGCGGCAGGAAGGGTGTGGCGGCAGGAAGGGTGTGGCGGCAGGAAGGGTGTGGCGGCAGGAAGGGTGTGGCGGCAGGAAGGGTGTGGCGGCAGGAAGGGTGTGGCGGCAGGAAGGGTGTGGCGGCAGGAAGGGTGTGGCGGCAGGAAGGGTGTGGCGGCAGGAAGGGTGTGGCGGCAGGAAGGGTGTGGCGGCAGGAAGGGTGTGGCGGCAGGAAGGGTGTGGCGGCAGGAAGGGTGTGGCGGTGGTTCGCACTCGTCGAGAGGAGCGCCCGCGGCGGCGGCGCCGAGGTGCTTTGAGAGGACGGAGAGGCGCTGCCGCGCCAGCCTGCCCGAGAAGGTGTGGTGCAGCGTCTCCCACGTCACCTCGCTCTCGTCCTGAGCGCCGGAGGCCTGCTCACGGCTCCAGCTGTGAAGAGGCGCCCCTCCCTACCTCGGGGGCCCGCCCCGCCTGCCGGCGCCTCGAGCGCCTCGAGGAGAGCGACGTCCTCCCCCGGCCCGACTCCCGGGCGCGACAGGAGCGCGGGAGCGAGCCGGCCAACCCACGCCGTCCGAAGGTTGTTTGCGGACCGGCCCGGGAACTGCTCCGCGATGGCGTCCCAAGGGAGCCGCTGGTGCGCCGCCGCCACGTCGCTCCGAGCTAGCCCCGCCCCCACCCCCGCCCCAGCCACGTCGCGCATCGCGGCGACCGCGGCCTCGACAAGTCGCGTCAGGCGCCGCTCCTGTTCACAGCTGCAGCCGTGAAGAGGCGCTGTCCACGCCTCGACGAGTCGCGGCGAGGCGGCGCTCCTCGTCGAGTGAGAAGCGGCCAAGGGAGGCCGAGGTCGAGTAGTGCCTGTACTGCTTGTGGCATGCGGCGGGGGAGCGGCCGAGCTCCTCGCCTGCAAGACACAGCGTTGACGTGTCACGGACACGTCCTGGACGGAGAGAGGCGGCCGAGCCGAGCTTTGCCGACGTCGACCCACGGCACGTCGGCGTCGCCGAGCTGGCGGAGCAGCGCGATGTCCTCGGCCGTCCACTTGCGCGCCGACGTCCTCTTGTGGTGCACCGCCAGCACGCGGTTGCGGATCGCAGACAGCTTGCGCGACGGCTCGCCCCTCGCCTCGCTCTCGCGGTCGTACAGCTCCTTGGTCGAGCTCCAGACGCGGTGGCGTGCGCGGCTCTCCTCGCGCCGCTCCCTGCTGTCGGCGGCCTCCGCCCCCGCCGCCGCCGACGACGAGCCGGTGCGGAAGAAGCGGGCGAGGCGGTCGGCCTCGTCTGCGCCGGGATAGTAGTCGGAGAGCTGTGTCGAAAAGACCCGCCAAACCAGCGCCGCCTCGCTGTCCGACCACTTGCCCTCTCTACAGTCAACGTCGCCCGTGTTGGTCTGGCCGTCATGCCTGCCCGCACGTGGGCCGTAACCCTTCTCGCGCGCAGCACCCTTGAGAGTGCGGAGCGGGACAGGGATTGCGGCGGAGGCAGTGGGCGCGGCGGCGCTGGTGCCGCCGCCCTCCAGTCGGCGAAGCTCAGCCTCCTCGATGACGTCCACGTCTGCTGCGATCCTCTGACCCGCCCTTGGCATGGCGGAGAGGCGCGGTGGGCACAACACGCGCGCACCTGCGATGGGGTTGGGCTCCTTTGGCGGATAGGTGGTCTTTCGAAACGAGAATGGCGAAAACAAGGGCTTTTGCGCGGTGCACAGAGCATTTAGAGCGCCGAAAAAAGAGCGGGAACCATTGGCGCCTAGTCGTGCTCACACCCGTCGTGCATGCCGGCCACTGCCGCCTCCACCTTTCGCGTCGACATCGCCCTGTAGCGCGACACGGCGAGTCCGACCGGGCCGCTCAGCCGCACGATCTCTCCGATCCTCGTGAGGGTGCCGTTGCGGGCGTCCGTGTGCCAGTCGCCCTGCATCGAGTTCTCGATCGCGTAGAGCGTCTGTGGGCCCTCGCCGTCGACCAGCGCGTTGACCACGCTCCTGCTGCTACCGTGCGCCTTGAGCAGCGCGAGCAGCTCCTCCACCGCTGCCCGCCGCTCCTCGCTGCCGGCGCGCGATGCGCGTAGCACCTCGAGCAGCGTCGCCACGCGCGCCGCCGGGTCTGCTGCCGCGCCCGCCTCGGCAGCCTCTGTCTCTGAGGCGGCGGCATCCGCAACCGTGCCATTGGCGGCTGGCGGCGCGCTCTGCGCCAGAACGGTGCACCCACGCTTCACCTCCTGCAGCGAGACGCCAGCCCACTCGCTCTGCTGCAGTAGCCGCGAGTGGAGCTCCTTGGCTGAATGCCAGCCCGGGCCGGGAGCGACGCACAGCGCTTGCAGCGCGGCCACCAGGCTGGCCTCGCGATCGGCTAGCGCAAGGTTCTCCGGTCGTACAGAGAGGCCCTTGCCTTCGACAGTCACCGCGACACGGCCGCGGGATGCGTCGAACATCTTTACGACACCGTGCTTGCCGTTGAGCTCAGCCCGGCCGACCAGCGAGTGCAGCACCACTGCTGCGCCTTTCGCAGGCGGCGACTCCATACCTTGGAGCTGCCGACGACGACGCACGGGCGTTCACAGCCTTGTTATTGAGAAGAAAATACCTCCCATGGCGCTGTGCGCTGGCCTGTGAGAGGTTGAGGTGCGAGCCCTGGAGGCCCTGGGGATGGGGGGGGACTACCCGCGGGCTTAGAAGCCCCGCGCGCAGGGGGGTGGGGCATTGAGACCGGTCATGAATGAGTGCGCGACACGCATGTTGCGAGCAGCGTTGTTGATGTTTTGCGCATCGCCACTGACGGCGGCGCGCGAGAGCTGTTGCGAGTGGTGTTGGGCGAAGCCCCGGGCGCTGCCGGAGGCTGTGCCGTAGTCGGTGCGGTCGACGGCGCTCGGGCTGCCGACCTCTTTGGCGAAGTTGAAGATGATTCTCTTGGTTGGCGGCGCGATGCCGCCCTGGCTTTCGACGAGACAAATTTTGACGATTCCGTTCTTGACATGGAGCGCGTCGTAGTACTGTCCCTTGTGCTCTTTGACCCAGCCTTTGCCGGTCGCATGGACGAGCGGGCCCTGTGACTTGTGGCCGCGCTCTTTGCACCCAAGAACCTTGAGCAAGGTTTGGTCGAGGGTGTTGCCGAAGCCAAACTTGTGGCCCAGTGACGCACAGCATCCGCCGTGTGCCGCCGAGCCCTGCCCAGCCTGCCTCGTCTTTGTGAGGGCGCTAGGCTTCACAGGCGGAAAAGAAATATGACGCAAGCGTCGGGCCTTACAAAATCTTTCTTCTCTCTTCAGCTCAGAGAGAGAGAGAGAGATGTCAGCTCAGTGTCCCCAGAAACCCCGAGGAGTCACACAGTCCACTCTATATATTTTAGACGAGTGCAGCTACACCACCGAGTACCCGGGCTTCCCAAGCGGGAGACGTGTCGGGGCCCGTGAACATCTTTAGCTTGTGAGCCAGCAAAAGGGTTGCTATTGAGTTACACATGCTGATGTATAACTGCGCAACACATTTGTCAACCTATTTCGTAAAGGGCCGCGGTGAGAAGGGGCTTGGGGCGTTCCGCGGGGGGGGGGGGGGGCGGAGACGAGGGTGGCGGGGCCGAGGGTGGCGGAGGCGTGGTCACGCACTTGCGACTGCTCCCGCAACGGTAGAGCAATCGTAGGGCTCCGGCAACGACGGTGGCGCGCGCACGGAACGTCGGGGACCGATCCGTGGAGAAGCCGGCCGCGTCGTCGTCACAGGCGGAAAAGAAATTATTTGGCGCGCGCGGGCGGCGCCTGGGGCGGTCGGCTCGGCCACTGCGGGGCGACGCATGATAGAGCATGCTGGGCGCCGCATCATCTACTACCGCCGTCCACGCCAAGGCGCGGGGCGGCAGTGCTCGTCGGCGCTCGCGGCGCTTCGGTGCTCGGGCGCGCTCACCATGTGGTCGTTCAGGGCGGCTTGCACAGCGCCTGCGCACACACATACACACGCACACGCACACACGCACACACGCACACACACACACACACACACACATGCACACACACACATACACAGACACACAGCCCCTTCCCCTTCCCTCTCAAGACCGCAAGGGCGAGGACACGCGTAGGCCGCACCACTAGCGAAGCCCACAGAGTGGGAGACTCCTATCACCGCCTCTGCCACCCACGGCGTGAGCCTTGGCCGCCTCTGTCAGTGTGCCCGTGATAGTGAGAGACTGCCAGTGAGAAGCCGGAGGAAGGTCGCTAGTCGAGAGAGATCGCCAGTGGAATAGGGAGTCCACCGTGCTGCGAACCTGTCGCTGTCCCTTTTGTCAGTAGCAGGAGAACTAGGAGAGCGCAACCAGTAGGAGGCCCGCGCCTGCCCCCGTGCCGCCGGGTGCAACTTTGTCCTATACGAGAGGGGAATCCCTGGGACCTGTCGTGTGGGTGAACCCTCCCCAGCCCCCCTCCGTGTCGCGATGCGCTCCCCACTCCCGTTCCCCTGTGTCCCTGATCGTCCTTACAAGATCCTGCTCGCGCAGGTGGGGACCCTGTCCTTCTCCCACCCCTTGTTTGGTGTGTCCGTTTTATTTAGTTTTTATTTATGGGTCGAGATCCCGCCCGGCAGCCCTAGCCAGGCCCCGCGCACTGGCCGCGAACGCGACCGCGGCCCTCACTCGAGCCCGAACTGCCTGGAACCGTCCGACTGTAGCGACCTACGTGCTACGTCGACCAGAAGTCTATTATTCTCTCTTCAGCTCAGAGAGAGAGAGAGAGAGATGTCAGCTCAGTGTCCCCAGAAACCCCGAGGAGTCACACAGTCCACCTGTGTGATGCACGCCCTGCGAGCGGGGCGGGGTGCGCACTGTGCCTCTGTGTTCGTGCGTCGCCCACATCTCTCCAGGAGATGCCTGCTCTATTTATTTTAGACGAGTGCAGCTACACCACAGAGTACCCGGGCTTCCCAAGCGGGAGACGTGTCGGGGCCCGCGAACATCTTTAGCTTGTGAGCCAGCAAAAGGGTTGCATATTGAGCTACACATGCTGATGTATAACTGCGCAACACATTTGTCAACCTATTTCGTAAAGGGCCGCGGTGAGAAGGGGCTTGGGCATTCCGCGGGGGGGGGGAGGGTGGGGGGGGGGGTGGCGGGGCCCAAGGTGGCGGAAGCGTGAGCACGCACTTGCGACTGCTCCCGCAACGGTAGAGCAATCGTAGGGCTCCGGCAACGACGGTGGCGCGCACGGAACGTCGGGGTCGGACCGATGCGTGTGGAGAAGCCGGCCGCGGCGCGGTGACCAAAAGGGGTATGATGAAACGCACCATGATGGGGGCCTGCGAGCGCAGGGGGCAGAAGGGGGGGAGACACTTAGCGAGGGGGGGAAGGCGCCACCTTTTCGCCATCCCTTGGCGGCGCGTTCGGCACTCAACGTTGTCTAGCAGCGCACCGCGCAGCGGCACGCGGCGGGCGAGGCGGGCGTCGCTTAAGGCGTGCACTCGCGGTGGGCAGAGGCGCGTGGGTCAGGGCGAGAGGTGCCTTGAGGGCTAGCCGTCGGAGCTCGTTTGGGGGGGGGGGGACACCAAAGACAGCGAAGTGATTGTCCAAAAGAGAAAAAAACCGCGGACCGTTCTGCGCGTCAACGGCTGGTGACGATTGTGTTGCCCTTGAGCTAGTCCTTCGACCTTCCCCGATCGCCTAGCTAGCTTCTGCGCTGTCATGCGAACGTCTGTATGCCATGCGCACGAACCACACGCTTGCGTGGATACGTGGCTGGCGGGCTGACCCGTGTGCGGGGCAACCCATGCACGGGGAAGCTTCACGGGGTCGAGGGTCTTCAAACGTTAAGCAGCGGAGGTTGCCGAGGGAGGCGGCGTAAGCCGTCATCGCCCGCGGCGCTGCTTGCACTATATGGCGATGCTAGTGGCGATGCCGATGGCGCTAATAAGAGGTTCCTCAAGGGGGGCGATAGGCAAAGGCCAAAGCCGGAACCGCTTCACTGAAAAAACGGACGTCCGTCCGCGTCCGTCGGAAGGAACGAGGCTCGAGGAAGGAGGCCGATGAGCGAACAATATGCCAGTGGATGGCGGAACCCGGTTTCGCCGGTACCCCGCCGGCGCTACCTGGGAGAGGAGCCATCAAGGTTCAAGCCGGCGCGGAGGGAGGCGCGGTTAGCGGTGTACGATGAGACAAGAGACGTGAGCGGCACACAGGACGACAAAAAGAAAACGACCATTTCGCCGGAAAACGAATGCTTGATTACGTGTTGGTTTTCATATTTCAAATTTACGCGCGCCACGAACACGACAAACCAAGGGTGGGGTCTGGGGTAAAAAACCGAAGAAAACACGGCCGGGAGAAACGGCCAACACAACCAACTCACGGATCACCCACCCGCCACCCGCACCCCTCGCAATTAGACAGTTTAATATCATATTTATATGCGCCACTCTATCCCGGTTCGCCTTACGCCTATTCCGCTCGGCTATGTCTTTGACTCACGCCGCAGCCTTCTCGCCCGTCAGGCGGCCGACCACGGACTGGTAGAGGGCGCTCGCCTTCTGCAGCGTGCCAAAGACGCCTCCGCCGGTCGCGGCCTCGAGGCAGTGGAAGATGGAGACGGCCGGGTCGAGCCGGTACTGCCACCCCTCGAGCACGAGCATCGACATCAGCGCGACCATCACCGTCGGGTCGAGCACGACGCGGTGCGAGCGGACCGAGTCCATGTAGGCGCGGATGTTGTCGCCCGGCCGCCCCTCCCCGCGGTCCATCTCCTCCTTCTGCGCCGTGCACTTTGCCGCAACCTCAGAGATGAAGGCCTCGCGGCCGCCCTCGCGCGCCTTTACGCGACAACAGTGATTATGATGAGCATCGTGCTCCGTAACATGATGATGATAATTGCAATGCGCGCCTCGACGTACGGCTGCGTCGGCGCGAGGCCGAGGATGGCTTTGCCGATGGCGGGCCCGTCGGTGCGCGTGACGGCGTCGAAGAAGGACTGCGCCGTGCCGAAGATGCGATCGTCGAACGAAGCGGCGAGGCCGGCGTCGAGGAAGACGATGTGCGGCGCGGTCGGCGTGAAGTCTCCGAGGAGGAGGTAGCGCTGCACGCGAGCGAGCAGGCCGAGCTGCGCCTTTGGGCGCAAGCCGGCGCACGTCTAGGCTGCGTCTCGGCTGTGTCTCGGCTGCGTCTCGGCTGTGTCTCGGCTGCGTCAGCCTACGTCTCGGCTGTGTCTAGCCTACGTCTAGGCTGCGTCTCGGCTGTGTCTCGGCTGCGTCTAGCCTACGTCTCGGCTGTGTCTAGCCTACGTCTCGGCTGTGTCTAGCCTACGTCTCGGCTGTGTCTCGGCTGTGTCTAGGCTGTGTCTTGGCTGCGTCTCGGCTGTGTCTAGCCTACGTCTCGGCTGCGTCTCGGCTGTGTCTCTGCTGTCTCTCGCCTCGCGGATGAGAACGTTCCCCGGATGGAGGTCTGCGTGGATGTAGTTGTCCCAGATGAGCATCTTGAAGTAGGCCTGCGTGCCGCACAGCCGAGGTACGGCCGAGGTACGGCAACGGTACGGCAACGGCCGAGGTGCGGCCGAGGTGCAGCCGAGGAGCAGCCTCTTGCAGCAAGCCTGCACGCCGCACAGCGCGACGCTCGAGCGCATGTCTCCCGCGTTTGCCGTGCCCGCGTAGCGGATCCCATCCTCCGACCCCGTCTCGCCAACCTCGATCATGTACCACGCGCCCTTGGCATCCTGCCGCCACTCGCCCACCTGCCGCTCCCCCGCGCGCGTGAGGTACGTCGCGACCGACTCGCCCTCCTGCGGGTGCGGCGGGCGGGTGACGCCATGAGGCGAGGGCGAGCCACTCCGCCGAGACACTCGTCCTCCTCGAACATCTCGGCTGCATCTCGGCCGCATCTCGGCTGCATCTCGGCTGCATCTCCGCCCGCCTCGAAGGTCTCGACGAGCACCTCGCGCGAGACGAGCCCGGCGATCGGGCGCGGGAAGGAGACGAGCGCGCGCCAAAAGGCAGACGAAAAGTTGGCCGCGAAGCGCTCCAAGTTCTCGGCCTGTTCCCACACCGCTCGCGCGTGAGGCCGCCCCTGGCTGGGCTGTAGCAACTGTGGTCGGGCCTCGGCTCGCCTCGAGCTCGAAGTCGAGCTATATCTCGGCTGTATCTCGGCTATATCTCGGCTGTATCTCGGCTGTATCTCGGCTGTATCTCGGCTATATCTCGGCTCGCCTCGAGCTCGAAATCGAGCTGCGCGCGAAAGTTGATTGCGAACTGGTCTGCCGTCTCTCCGATGCGCAGGTCTGGCGCGTACCTCGCCGCAAGCTCGCCTGCAGCGCCTTCCGGGAAGGGTCGAGGGAGGGCCTCTCTGGCGAGGGGGGCGTGGCCGCGAGTCGCCGAGTGCGCGCAGCAGCGACATGTCGAGCGAGAGGCGCTCCGCCAGGTTCGGGTGCTGCACCTGGCGACGGACACCCACCCGAGGTTCGCCGAGGTTCGCCGAGGTTCGCCGAGGTTCCCCGAGGTTCGCCGAGGTTCGCCGAGGTTCGGGCGCTGCACCTTGACTGCCACCACGTCGCCGCCTCCGCGCAGCTTGGCGAGGTGGACCTGCCTTGCGGGTGGGACGCGTCGGGGAGACACCTCCTCGACATGTCTTCGGGCGTCTCTTGCGAGGCGGGCGGGCGTGTCTCTGGTCGTGTCCTCGACGTGTCTCTGCATGCTCTCTGGACGCGTCTCTGAACGTGCCGTGCCGTGCCTGGCCGATGGAGCCCGACGCGACGGGCTTCTCGTCAAAGGAGTCGAATAGCGACCCGAGCGGCTGCCCGAAGGCGGCCTCGATGGCGGCGCGCGAGTGCGCGTAGCCGTGGGCGGGCGCTGCGTTGGTGAGCGTGCCGAGCGCCTCGCAAAAGTCCTCCTCAAACAGGTCGTACCGGGTGGAGGCCCACTGGCCCCACTTGATGCCGACCGGGCCGCAGCGGGCGAGCGCCGACACGAGCAGCGAGAGCTGCCGCTCGCGCGAGAAGGCGCCTCCCAGGAGAGGCAGCTGCTGCAGCAGGCACCACGCCGCGACGGGGCAGAGAAAGGCAAAGAGCTCGAGGCAGCGCAGCAGGATTTTGGTGAGCCGCCACAGCCCGCCGCTCGCGGCGCCGCTGCTCTCCTTTCGCGCCAGAGCGGTGGACGAGCGAGAGGGCACGCTCGCAGCTGAGCAGTCCGCAGCACCGCGCCGCTGTCCTGCAGCATGAGTGATGAGGGCGACGGCGCCAACCCCAGCCGTGAGCGCGATCGGCAGGCGGCCCGCCGGCAGGCGGCGGCTGAGCGAGGTAGCGAGCCGGAGGTGGCGGACCGGCAGCATTAACACGTATTGGACGAGGAAGGTCTCGCCGACGACCTCGCCCCTCGCCGACGCCGCCGACTATTTCTTTTCCTTCTGTTGAGCACTTACGGAGTGACAGGGGTTCGTTACCCAATTTAAGAAAGGGTTCAAAGAAAACATACTCACAGGAAAACACCCTCATATAAAAACAAACGGAGCCAGCGCGCTTGTGGCTTCCACTCACAAGCACGCTTTTCCACGTCTCTCGTTTTTGTGTCACGTCTCCGTCCCCGCTCTACCTAGGCTCGCCGCTCGAACCAATGGCGGTGGGGACGGAGGTGTCGCCTCCGTCCCCGCCGTGGAGGCGGACTCGAGTTCGAGTGGGGACGGCGGCTCATATTGCTAAATATAAAAATACCGAAGGGTGCTGTGTGGGTGTGATTCTCACAGACCAGCGCATAGCGCCTCCGCCGTATTTTCTTCTCATGACAAGGCTGTGCAAGAAGAACGAGCAGCCAGCCGAGCCTCTCCGGCCCGAGAAGCGGCAAGCTTGCTCGCACAACGAGTGCTGGAGATGAGTGCTCACGCCGGCCGCGTTCGTGCGGCGGCCATGCTGCGGCTGCGTACGCGGCGCAGCGACTGGGCGTGCCAGCGGAGGAGTTCATCGACGATGGCTGCGGGCGAGGCGTATGCGCTGCTCGGCGTGCGCCCGGGCGCCTCTGCCGCCGACATCAAGGCGGCCTACCGTCGGCTGGCCTTGCGGCACCACCCGGACGTGGCCGGACCCGGCGACGCCGATCTCTTCAAGCGCATCACCAGCGCGTACTCGCAGGCGCTGCTCGAAGCGGCGCAGGGCGCGGGTGGAGCGGGCGCGGCTGCATCGGCAGGCGCCGCAGGCGATAGCCGGCGAGCGAGGGCGGGCGAGTCTGCGCGTCGTACCGCCCGCCCGCGCGGACCGTCCGACAACTTTGACCACGCGGAGTGGGACGCCGCGCACTACGGGGCGGAGCGGGAGGCGCGGCAGTCTGCGTACGCGCGGGAGCTGCACAGGCACGCTCGCGGCGCGGGAGGCTTCACCGCGAGCGGAGGGCGTCGCGAGCGTGCAGGCGCGCAGGGCGGCGGCGCTGGCGTCGGGTCAGAGGGCCGCTCGATGGGCTCTGTGCTCCTCTACGCAGGCGCGCTGTACGTGGTCTACCACCTCGTCTACTCGACTCACTTTGGCTGGCTCAGGGAGGAGGCGCACCTGCTCGAGGCGAAGCACATGGCGGACGCGGAGCGGCGGCGCAGAGCCTCGAGCGGGAACGGGTGACCGAAGGCGTCGAGACTCGAACGTGTAACGTAACTCCGTCACTCTGTCTCTCTCTCTGGAGCGCGCCGCGCGGCGGCGGCGCCGGCGCCCGCCGGGGTCGCTCGCGGTGGCGCACCCCGGTCGTGGCGACTGGCGTCCCAGAGGTGTGTGTGTGCCAGTTAAAGGAAAAGCTCCGTACGGTTATCGTATTCGTCCAAAAGCGGAACGGGGGACCAATCTCGTATGCGCAATAAGAGAAGAGAGTGTCAGTGTAGGACCGCCTCTAGGTGGCGGGGCAAACGGACAGGCGTCGCACGCAGTGTGACGCGCACCAGGGCGGGCCTCTCCCTAGGAGCGGGCAGTCGTTGGTGGCGGCAGCCGTTGCGGACTAATATATGCGGGGGAGTGTCTGCCGCCGGTTGGGCGGTGGCTGGCGTGTGGGAGCAGAGAGAGAGAGAGTGCGGCTTCTCCAAGCTTAAAGAAGCTTCGCGAGGAGGAGGTTCCCCTTCCGTGAGGGCCGGGTCGAGGAGGGCCCGGTCGAGCAGGCACTCCGGTGGGCAAGCCTCTGGTGGGCAGCCCTCTGGTGGGCAGCCCCTCACATGATCCGCTTGCCGAGGGCGGAGAGGGCGACCTCGACGCCGAGCTGGACGGTCGGCGAGCAGGGCTTCAGGTTGGGGTCGTCCCCGTGCATCGAGGAGCGCTGCGGCGCCTCGTCGAGCCCTACTCGCGGGCCAGCCTCGGCTCATCTCGGCTCGCCTCTCCGCAGCAGGGAAAGAGGCGGCGCCTGGGTTGATCTCGACCAAGTCCATGCCCACTAGCCGGCGCGTCTCGGCCATCTCCTCGGCGATATAGTGGATCTCGCGGTAGGAGAGGCCGCCTGGGCAGTGATCAATTATCAATGATTAACTGTTAGTGGATCTCGCGGTAGGAGAGGCCGACTGAGCAGCTCGCGACTCAGACTGAGTAGCTGCGACTACGACTGAGCAGCAAGCGACTACGACGATGGCAATGAAGTGGAGCTCGGCTGCCTCTCGGCTGCCTCTCGGCTGCCTCTCGGCTGCGTCTCGGCTGCACCTCGCGCGGCGGTGCCGGTGCCGGGCGCGAAGTGCGGGTCGACGGCGTCGATGTCGAGCGAGAGGTGGAGGGGGCGGAAGCCTGGCGGGTGGTGCGAGGAAGAGGTCTTGTTGCGAGGCGGGTGCGGGGGGCGAGAGGCAAGGGGGAGGGAGGCCGTTGGGATCGATCGCGCTCAGAGCCATCTCCATCACCTGCGAGGGGGAGAGGGAGGCGCGTGTGAGGCGTGTCCGTCGAGCCGTGGGGCGGGCGGCGCTAGAGAGGGAGCGGCGGCGGTGGGGGAGGGAGAGGGGTGTGGGGGAAGGGGGGGGGGGGAGGGTGTGTGTGTGCGTGGGGGGTCGCCTTAGCGATGCCGTGCTTGTCCACCTCGCGCATGGTGAAGACGTGCACGTTCGATGCGCGGAGCATCCGCCCCTCCTACGCTGCTGTGTGCCTTGCCTCACGAGCCCGCCCCCTCCCCGCGCCCCCCCCTCCTCTCGCGGCCTCTCCTCGGCGTCGATGTCGCGCAGACCGATGTACGCGAGCCTAGACTGGAAGAGCGACATCAGCGCACGAGGCAGCGGTCGCCTCTGCCGCACCCCTCTGCCCGCCGGTTCTCGCTAAGGCAGCCGGGCTCGAACCACTCGAAGCCTGCGAGCAACGCCCAAACAGTGTGGCACAGCCCCTCTCGCGCGGGCGGCAGCGAGCCGCTAGGCGCCGTCGATCCCGTTGTCGAACCAGCCGAGCAGGTGTGCGGCCGGCATGCCTGCTCGCGCACACGCGGCGCTCAGTGTGTGTGCGTAGGGGGGGGGGGGGGGTCGCAGGGCGGGCGGGGTGTGGGCGTGCCGTGGTAGTGCGCCGAGGGGGAGGTGCGTGGCGTGTTCGCGTCGGCGTGCGCGTCGATCCAGATGACGCCGAGGTCGGGGTACACCTGGAGGGCAGCAGGGCAGCAGGGCAGGGTCAGGGCGAGGGTCAGGGCGAGGGTCAGGGTGAGGGCGAGGGCGAGGGCGAGGGCGAGGGCGAGAGTCGCGCCTTGTGCAGCGCGCAGATCGAGCCCGCCGCGATGGAGTGGTCCCCGCCGCAAGTGAGTGCGAAGCGTCCTGCGTTTAATTAATTAATTAATTAAATTGAAAGTGGTCCCCGCCGCATGTGCATGTGAGTGCGAAGCGTCCTGCGGCGGCGGAGGCGAGGACGGACTCGTACACGAGACGCACCTGCAGGCTCCGCATAATGTAACATACTACACTACGAGACGCACCTGCAGGAAGCTTCTAATAAGATAATAATATCATCTGGATGACGCGCCTGCAGGAAGCTTCGCGGAGGCTTCATGGACACTTCCACGCAGGGGAGGAGGGACGCCCGTCAGGAGAGCGGCGCGCCCCGGCGCCGATGAGAGGCGCGTTGACAACCTCCTCCTTCGGCGGCGGCTCCGCCTCTTCCTCGAGCGCCTGTGGGGGAGTCGGTTCCAAGTAGTTTCACGTCGGTCCCGAGAAGCGGACTCCGCCTCTTGCTCGAGCGCCTCGAGCGGATTCTGGTGGGACACGGTGCGGCGCAGCGTGCCCGGGGCGATGCCCTTGCGCCTCCGCACCCACGTCGAGAAGTTGTCTTGCCTGTTCACGCCTCAATCTGTGAAGAGGCTGCCTTCACAGCTCGGCTGCAGCCGCGCCGAGGCGTGTCTCGCATGCCAGAGTCGCCAACCCACTCGCGGTACAGCTCGACGGGGTGGTGGTGCGGTGCGGACACCTCGAAACCGAGCCGCTCGAACTCGGCCGCGAAGTCGAGGTCGCCCGCGTCCTCCCACGACCAGCCGAGCATCTCTGCGAGCGGCTGCAGGCCCGCCTCGCGAAGCGCAGTCGGGCCGAGGTCGGCGCCGTCGAGGTTCTGCCCCTCGCAAAAGGGAGCGCCGATGAATCGGATGGTGCGCATGGAGCGGAGCGCAGACAGCGACCCCTTGAAGGCCGTGCTCGGCCTCCGTCCGACTGGCGAGAGGTCGCGGCCGAGCGCACGAGCTGCGCCCTTGGTGAGCATCGTCGCGGCGGCCATGAGCGAGGTCTGCAGCACTGTGTCGTCGGGCGTGTTCCGAGCCAGAGCCTTGATGCGGCGCGTGAGCTCCTCCAGCTCCGCGACGTCTCGCTGTCCATTGTCCGACATGTTCTGAAGTGTTAGCTCGGACACCCCGGCCGGAGAGAAACCTGCAAACGCGCGCGAATTCTCGGCCATTTCAGGTTGGCCCCCAGTCATTTGTGGTCGATCACGGTGGTCAGCTTGTTAACCATCGTTGTGCTGCCGGTGATTTGTACCGGGGCAACGGATGCTGCAAGTCACCTTTGCTGCCGCGTCGCCTCATAGTCGACCCCCCCCCCCCACACACACACACACACGGTTACTGGACCGTCACGTGTTCAACGACGTTGAACAGTGTTCAACCACGGCGCTGTTCACAGCGCGCGCGGACGGCCGTTCTGCGAGTCCCGCTCGGCAGGACTTTTGTAAAGCATGCTTGTGGCAAGTTACAGACGCTAGTATCGACCTCAGAGACCCAAACCCGAATTAATAATTAAGGCTCAAAGTATGGTTGAACAACCGTTGAACAAACAGGTTGAACAACGATATCCGACTAGTGCGACCGCTAGACGGCGGTCTCCGCCGGCCCCAAGGCTGCCCAGCCCCAGCACAACACCGGCCACGTGCACCGTCGACGGCCCGTCCCAGTCTTGTGCGCCGACAGGTATCGGCACCCCGTTCTCATCTACCTTGGTGGCGTAGTGGGAGTGAACAACGCCAGCCCCATCGATAGTGGACCAGCGTTCCTCGACTCGGTACTTTGCGACGTGCTCTCGCGTCGCAAACTCCTCGAGGCTCTTGTTGAGGAGAAACCCGAACTTTGTCGTCTCATACCAGTCGGGACGCCCAGACACCTCGTCGAAGAAGCGAGTGCCCACGTCCTGCAGCCGCGCAAAGAGCTCACGCGTGTAAACATTGTCGGTATCGCCACGGTGCATTAGGTCCATGCAGCGATGCCACAGCGCGTTTGCATCCTGATCTGCGGGCCGTCGATTCTCATCATACGGCGCAAATGCCACGCGGTGCGTGCCCGAGAGGTGGTGGTCCTCGAAGTTGGCCTCCTGTCCGCTGCGTGCCTGCAGGTGCGCCCCGCACACGTACTCCACCTTAACCAGCTCCTCGCTACCGAAACCGCGAAGCCCCTCTTGTCGCGCACTTGGCATGATGGCAACGAACTTGCTGCGCAAAGAGCAGTAGCGAAGCACCGTCCCCTCTTCAGGCGAGCGGCCGTCGTCACCAAAATGGCGAGGTGAGACCGTGACAGGCTGACCCGGGTAGAACTTCTGCGTAGACTGCGACTCGAAGCAGAGCGACTCCTTGGCTTGCCCGCCGCCAGCCATAACACCACCCGGGAGCAGACCGACGTTGTTGACGTTGCGACCGTTGCCGTCAACGACCTCGATGCCACCGAGCTGGCGCTGGTCGCGCACAAAGATGTACTGCTTGTTGGCACCTGGCTCAGGTCCCGTGTAGCCGCAAACCCTGGAAATGACGGTGAGCAAGATGTCTTTGAAGTGCGGCAGTGTGTTCTCGTCCTCCTCAAAAACAATCACCGACGCCTGGCGTATGTCGTTGCACACCGTCCGGCACTTTGGGCTCGTGGTGATCTCGGCCACAATCTTTGGGACGTTGTCCCACGACCACTCCTCGCCAAGCGTTGCCCAAAACTTCTTTGTGTAGGTGCCGCAGATTGCCTCGGCGTTGATAACTCCGTGCCGCTTGAGCTGCTTGTGCGAGTGCACAACAATTTCGTTGCTCAGCGTGGCCACGAGTACAACCTCCTTGGCCGCCTGAATGACTGACACCCCGACACAGTACACCTCGGTCTTGCCAGAGCCGGGTGGACCGCTGAGCTCGATATTCGAGCGTTGCTCGAGGATAGACTTGAAGGCCGCAATCTGGCCGGGCGTGTACGGTTGGCCGTTTGGACGATGCGTTGGGACCGCCAAAGCTGTACTAGGGCGCTCGGCGACGCATGGCTTCGCCGCAACAAGGAACGTCTCGGACACAACAACATCTCCATGGTGTTGTATCCCAATGAGATAATGGTCAACCCCGTTTGTCTCGCCTCGCCACTCCCGAACGAGGTGAACACCGGGATGCGGAGTTGGACACGTACGCAGGATGCTCACATAGTCGTTCGGTTTGAACTTGGCGGCAGCTGCGACCTCTCTGGCAGCGGCAACCGTACCCGCTACATTCGCAGACGAGGAAGATACGACCTCGAGGTGCTTCCATGCAACCGATCGCACAGCACTGCCACCTACCTCCAGGCGGACGGAAGCGGTGTGCGCAAGTGCATCGGTGTCGACGACCACAACGGGCATCCCAATCCAGTTGCTTTCCTTGTCAATAACTCGGAACTTGGAGACAGCAAGCACACTTTCGCGCTCAACGTCTGGCACCTTGTCCAGGGTGAGCCTCTGCGACTGTGACAAACCGTTGCCATCTTGCGACACTGACTCCACCGCTTCCGGCGGAAACCAAGCTGCCTCCGAGTCGTCAAACTGGACGCGCAAGCTATTGGTCCGACCAGAGTCTACTTTGACAATCTGCCCTCGTCGGCCTTTGTAAGGACCGGGGTAGCTCTCGAGCACACAAACTGCATCGCCGACTATCATTGCTGCTGCAGTTACTACGGGCAGCTAGAAGAAAACTACCGAATTTGGTTTCAGTATATTCGGACACGGCGAGACGTAAAAGGAAACAAGACAAGTGTCGCAAGAAGTCAACGTCATCAGGACAACAACACGACATGTACATGTACTTAGCAGGCGCTCAACGCCTTCTGCCCGATCATACGCCAGGAGCTCCAACAGCCGGAGACAAAGTTTATTGTGTTGACATACACCACAGGAGGCCCTCAGCTGTACCAATGCCCTTGTTCATCTACCTAAGGTACCAACGCAAGAGAGCGGCTTGCTCCAAGCGCCTCCCAAATTGTCGCGATAGACGAACGGCCAAAAACGGTTCAAGCAAAGCAGCGACTCACGGGCGGTGATCAGATCCCTCGCGAGAGATTATTATTGCAGTGCGGATGACTCAAAGCGCCCAGGCGGACCTGGCTAGCCAGGCTGAGCCCCTCGCAACCGACCCTCGACCACCCGCTCACGATTATGAGGCGAAAACCGGCTATCAGCAGCAACTGACAGACCGCACGCAAACACCTCTGCCAACCAAAAGAAGAATGGTCACCGCAAAAGCAAGACTGGAGGCGCCCAGGCGGACCTGGCTAGCCAGGCTGAGCCCCTCGCAACCGCCCCGCGACCATCCGCTCGCGATTATGAGTCGAAAACCGGCTATCAGCAGCAACTGACAGACCGCACGAAAACACCTCTGCCAACCAAAAGAAGAATGGTCACCGCAAAAGCAAGACTGGAGGCGCCCAGGCGGACCTGGCTAGCCAGGCTGAGCCCCTCGCAACCGACCCTCGACCACCCGCTCACGATTATGAGGCGAAAACCGGCTATCAGCAGCAACTGACAGACCGCACGCAAACACCTCTGCCAACCAAAAGAAGAATGGTCACCGCAAAAGCAAGACTGGAGGCGCCCAGGCGGACCTGGCTAGCCAGGCTTAGCCCCTCGCAACCGACCCTCGACCACCCGCTCACGATTATGAGGCGAAAACCGGCTATCAGCAGCAACTGACAGACCGCACGCAAACACCTCTGCCAACCAAAAGAAGAATGGTCACCGCAAAAGCAAGACTGGAGGCGCCCAGGCGGACCTGGCTAGCCAGGCTTAGCCCCTCGCAACCGACCCTCGACCACCCGCTCACGATTATGAGGCGAAAACCGGCTATCAGCAGCAACTGACAGACCGCACGCAAACACCTCTGCCAACCAAAAGAAGAATGGTCACCGCAAAAGCAAGACTGGAGGCGCCCAGGCGGACCTGGCTAGCCAGGCTTAGCCCCTCGCAACCGCCCCGCGACCACCCGCTCACGATTATGAGGCGAAAAGCCAGCAAGGAGATCGACGAGGATGGCGTGTGCAGCTCCATTTTATTTTGTTGCGGACGATCGTTTCGAGGTGCAAGTGAGCACCTGCGTCGACCGCACGCTCTACAAGAGTGCGCAATCGGCGGTTGGGTGTGCCGCGCATAGGTGTACGTGACGAGTCGGCCCGACTTGTTGGGGCCTGTGCTGGTGCCGGCGGTCGTCGACTGAGGGCCAAGGAAGGAGGCAGATAATCGTCGTCCTCGTCCGACGAGTCGACGCGAGCCGCTGACGCAGATGCCTTGTGCCCGGCGTCTGCGCAACAGCCAGAGCGACAGGCTGCTCTTTTCCCTGCACACTTTTGAGTCTCCGACCATACGCGGTGCGCTGTGCGTTGGCTGAGAGGGCTGCGACCTCGGCTGGACTTGCATATGGCGTCATCTCCCTGACGCTCGACGCGCATCTGCTGCAGGACGTGGCCGAGTTGTGGTTGACAACGTCTTTGCAATGCCGACACAGCCACCACTCCAGCCGCAGCTGCGGCATTGTGCGCCATTCGGCGGCCGACGGTATCTGACCGCGCTGCGCTCGCAGCTGCAAAGACACCGCCGCAAATGCCGCCGGACCCGCATCCGGAAGAGCCAGGATTCCAGCTGCCGTCGATGCTCCATCGCCCGCAACAAGCGTGCGATGCTGCGTCACTGCGCCAAGAGGCGCAGCAACCTCGACCTGGGTATTGCTCGGGTGCGCAACGCCCACGGGGCGAATGCGATTGCCTGGCCCTATCGCCAAACGGCTCTGCTCCTCCTCTTGTCTGGCAGCAAACGCAAGCTGCGGCACAGGCCGCGTTGGCGCAGAGGAGGCGGCAAGCCTCAACGCGCCTACCCGTGGCATGCCGCCGGATCGGGCCACGACTAAGGCTGCAGGATTCGGCCCCGCCTGCTGCGAGTGCCCTCCCGTTGCGGTGTCCATTTTGCGTGCAGTGGGACTACAACTGTAGCGCGTCGGCAGGATCCCCAAAACCGTATAAGCCCCCCAAATTGAATTCGACCGCCCAAAGCCGTCCCCCCCCCGCAAACTCTAAACCACCATAAACTACACAAAACAGGGGCTCCAGGCCCCAAATGACGTGTGAGTGTTAGAGTTGTTTGGTATTGAAAATCTCTCACACGCCGCAGCAGAAACCGCTGCCGCCGTCCACAACCAGTCAACCACCGCTGACGCTGCAGCCACAACCAGAAAGGTCGCCTTGCCTCGTCGGTATACAAAATCTGCTTGGTTGGCCTGTCAGATCGCACTTTTCTCCCAGTAATAAGCTAACGTACATTCCCGTAGGAGGACTCTGCTGACAGGGTTTGCGATGAGGAGCGACCCGAAGGGTTTCTCGGAGGTATTTCAGGCAACGCCCACAGGAAACCGGTAAAAACCCTGCTCTGCAAGAGCGAGTTTTGTTGCTTGTTTGGCTTCATCGGTCGTCCCGTGACTGTCGCGCCGCCGCGTTGCACATTGGACACATGCGACGGTCGGCGCACGTGGCATCCTGAAAGGCCGCGCCTCGGGAGTCGAGCTGCCTCGACACAGCCGCGAGGGCGGACACTGGCCCTGCACGAGCCGGCTGTCCGGCGCTCTGGTGCTCGCAGCGGTGCAGCTGGAGTCAGAGACTCGACCTCCACCTCCGCCCCGCCGCCAGTTCCACCGGACTGAGGGCGGCTGGAGCTGCAGCACGATCTGGAACTACGTGCTGAAGGGAGACGATTCGACCTACCTGGCCAACTTCCGCTGCACGCGGCGCCAGTTTGATGATCTCGTTGGACAGCTGGAAGCCGGGCGCCATACATGGTGAGCAGGCTAGGCGGGCGGGGCAACCCGACACTCTTCCGACCTCGGAGCCACGGGAGGGTGCTCAAGGAAACGGAAGCGGCGAAAGCCGACGGTTGGTAGGAATGGGGCTCTGGCCAGATTTGGGCTTGGGAGTGGGCCGCGTCGAGTTTTGGATCTCGACGCGTCGAGAATACTGCGATTTTTTTGAACGACTAGCAGGTTGGCTCGCTAGTCGCTCGCCGGGCCCGCGCAGCACGCGCGGGCCTTTTTTGTGGTTGATAAAGGTGGCACCTTCGACATTGCACTTGGAGCACTTGGAATGCATTGCGTTTCTTTTCTTTATAGGCTGTCCTCCTATTTAGAGGATTCCTAAGGCTAAGCTTAAAGGCCCGCTAAACGCGCGAGGCGGTGGCGGCGGTGGTGCGGGGGATTGGCAGGGGAGGCGGCGGGATTGACAGGGGATGGGGCGGCCACGAGCGGAGCGGCGGCGAGAGGGGGGGCGGCGGCGAGGGCGCGAGGCGCCAACGAGCGAGGAGCCCGCGCCATCAGAGGGACGCGCCGCTGCGAGATGGAGGGCGGCGGTGACGGAGGCAAGGCGCGAGGCGGCGGCGGCGGCGGCGGCGGCGGCGGAGGCGGCGGAGGCGGCAGCGGCGGCGGCGGCGGCGAGAACGGCGGCACCGAGTTGTCTCGGTGAGCGGAGCGGCGGCAGGAGGAGGAGCAGCTCGCTGTTGAGCGCTTTTGAGCCTGGGATCCCATGCCACTGCGACCGGCGTGCCCGGGAACAGAGATCGCGCGCGCGCCGCCACTCACGACGCGCGCGCGATCTTCGCGGAGCCGGGTCCCCAGAGGGAAGCGGTCTTCTCGGCCGACGTCCAGCGGCGCGCAAGGACAGGCGCAGCGGTGCACCGCGCCGCGTTGATTCGCGACCACCGTCGGCCGCGGACGGCGGCGGCGTGGCGGCTGCGGGCGCTCGCGAGACGCGCCGCTCTGCTCTGGTACGGTTCGTTCGACTCGTTGTGCCGCCACACGCCCGGCGGCCGCGGGTCCCAGAAGTGGTTGCGCGGGCCTCTTCCTTGCGGCCGCGGGACGGCGTCGGGCACGTCGTCGGTCGCAACAGATGCGCGGCGAGCCGCGGCACGTCGTTCCTGGCGCTGGTGGTTTGAGGTCGGCATCGTCGAGAGTTCGGTCGACGAGTCGAGAGCTTCAGCTGGCCGAGGGTGCCACCTTTGTGTGCTCTTTGTGCACGAAATGGAAATACAGTGGGTTGCGGGCATTAAGAAAACAGGATTCCGCGGCACGCCGCCGTTTCTAAGCCTTTCCACAGCCCTCATCCACCCCACGCCGTGGTTTCTTAGCTCCGGCCGGGGCACTCAAGCCAGAGCGCCGGCCCGAAGGATTTTTAGGTAAGAGGTAAGCTGCGGTCCGCGAGGGCGATGCCAGAGTCTGCCGCCGAGTCGGCTCTCTGTCTGGATGACGGGAAGACGCACACACGCCTCCATTCACTCCATCCACTCAGAACACCGCAGACTTGGAAAGTGACAAGTGCGCGCGCCGCAGGCGAAGAGAAGTTTTGAGCTGGGCCTCCCGTTCACACTCGTGTCTGGCCTTTTCTCGGGGCCGCGCCTGCGGCGCGCCGTGGTTTCTTAGATTTTTGCGGAAATCGCTTGGTAGGGTTTCTTAATGGTACGTTTTCTTAATGCCCGCAACCCACTGTAAGAACCGGCCCCCGCGAGCGTGGAATAGGACCGCCGCAAGCGGCGTGGCGTGGAGCGGTTGAGCGTCCCTCCGGGGGCCCCTCTGCGCCGGGGAGGCGTTGTTGGCGGCTAGGACGCAAGCGTCCGTCGCCGTTTTCAAACTCGGGGCCCACTCCGCTACGCTCCGACCCGAATTTGGAGGGCCATGAAATTTAAGGGGTTGCTGCGCAAAAGGGGTGGCGCGCGGGCGCGCGCGGCGGCGGGCGCCGAGCGCGGAGCGGCGAACAAAATGACGTCGGAAAGCTTTGCATCAAGTGTACAGTAGGCTCTACAGCACGGAACCAGGGCGCGAAGTATCCTCTCCGTCCCGTGCAAACGAGTGGCGAGGGCCGGGGAGGGCGCACGCGTTCGCGTGGGAGGCGGGGCGAGGTGCCGCAACGCGGCGCCGCGCGGCGGAGCGCACGCAGTGCTCAGTCGTGGCACGCGTCTCGACCCAGCCTCACCCACCCCTCGCGGAGCTCACTAGGGATAAGAAATAAAATATTCTTAGCTTCAAGCCCCCCTCCGAGACTAGAGACAGTCACCACCCGTACACAGGAGAGATGGGAGTGCCCCCCGCCCCCACTTGCCCTGACTACACAGGATAGCGTGCCCCGATAACGGCGACACATAGTGGGGGACACTGCGCAAGGAGGGGGTGCGAAGGCTCATTGGGGTACTAGGTGGGACCATGAGGGGGGGTGGGCGGGGTCCTGTGGGGGTGAAATGTTGCGCGGCGAATTCGAACCTACCCCCTCGCCGCGCCGATCCTGGTCACCCACTTCGCCCGGATCAAACATGCCATCCTGGCGTCGGCAGAGGTGATCAGTAAATTCGCCACCCACAGTCAGATCATAGCTAAAGTCGCATGGCGAGAGCGAGTGACCAAGCAGGTTGCGGCTGAACGTGCTCGACTCAATGATGTAGTGCAATGGCTGCGGGCCATAGGCTATCCCGTACTTGGCTGCAATCTCGCTGATGTCCATGTTGCGACGTTCAGGATACAACGTCGACGTCTGCATGCTCTCCAGCTCCTTTGCTGCACCATCGTAATTGCTGAAGTGGATCACACCGCGGAAGTGCAGCAGTCGTTGGTGGAGTGGCGGTTTGTGCTGGTCCGCAAACTTGGGAGTAGGGGGCGTGCCAGCGAGAATGAGGCATCGCATGGCCAGCGAGTCGCCACGGTTGAGCACCATGCGAGCCAGCAGCAGCTTCACACGCAGTAGAGTACGCTGTGCAACGCACCAGCCGCGGCGGGGAATCCAATAATCCGATAGTCCGCCTGAGCTCCACCACGCCGGCCATTGTCCGCTCAGCTCTGCCTCGTACGCAGTCCACCAATTGCGTGCGGCCCTTGGAATGACACAGTGCTCTTGGCACGGCTCCTCCATCCCGGCACCGCATAGCTCACACGGGTCTTCGTCAAACTCCTCTCGCGCCCGCGCGTTTTTGCACGGGTAGCAGTTGACGCCGCCGCCCCTCAAGCGCCACATCTCAGGCGCAAACTCGACGTCCAGGTACTCGGTGGTACCATCGACAATGCAACGCAGTGCATGTAAGAAGCGCACCAGCTCAGTTTTGTACTCAACCCACTGGAATGCATCGGTGTACCACGTCTGCTTCCATTCGCACGGCCGCATTGATTGATAGCACACGCGTTTGACCGGCGGCTGCGCTGACCACTTGTGGTTGTCGTGGTCAGCGTTGCGTGGGTCTAGGAGAGGCAGCTGTAGCCGTTCTGCCTGTGCCTCGGCACTCTCATTGAATCGTGGCTGTGTCGTCAGCGCGGGCATAGCATCGGCCAGTGATCTCCAGAATCTTGGCGGTTTGTCGGTGAGCCCGGCGCACGTAAAACTTTCTCGTGGCACCCATGGCATCGGGGGCGGCTGCGGTGTGGGATGCAGCGCGGCTGGGTCGGGTAGAGGAACCGTATCACCCGGCTGCTGCTGACCCGGCGGTTGAAGCGGGGGAAGTGGTGGGAGAAGCGGCTCGGCCTGTGCGGTGAGGTCAGTGCGCCTGCCCTGTTGCGTCCAGTCACGGACCCATGCGCCCTGCATCACAGCAACCGCTCGCCACTGAACGTCGTCGAACTCGATCGCCTGCCACGGCCCCGGCAAGATGCATTCACCCCACTCACCAGCTTGGCCCACCTGGTACGGATAGCGCAGCTTCTGGAGCACGATGAGCGCCTCAAGGGCATCGCCGCTGCACCACAGCGCGCAACGGGATAGCAGCTGCTTGTTCTCTCCGCACTCCTTCAGCCGCAGCAGCGCCGCCTCGGTCGCAGGCGTGAGCGTAAGCCGGTATGTCTTATGCCGGTCCGGCATATGGTGACCCCAGAGATGTCGCGATGCGCTTTTCCCCGATCATATCCGTCCGTCCAATCGAAGGAAGCGCTGGATCGCCCATGTTATGGAGGTAGCCAAACTTGAACCGATATTGTCGTATTTGGGAGCCACGGTCCTGCTTTTGTTTTCACGGGTTACGAAGCTGAGTACCGCGTCTGCGACGCGGGCGCCTTGCGGGCAGAGCCCTTAGTCCCCCTTTATCTTGCGCGGTCAATATATCTCTTTGATTTTTCGCTTGACCTCGGTGGGAAATCGCACTAGCAAAAACCGATTTGCTGTGGGGGGCGTAAAAGTAGTCCACGCGTTTCTAGATGGAGTGGAGTGAACGAGAAGATCGGTCCGCGTCAGTCAGCGCACTGATCGAAGGGGGACGTGTGGTCTGTGGACTACAAGGTAAACCGCCTTTTGTCTCCATCGCGGACGGGAATATCACGGTCACGTCGCACAGGGGCGATGGCGTCGACCGCGCTAGATGCGCTCGAGGGGCTCGATGCCGAGAATTCGCAAGTTGAGGGCGAGGACGGCGGCGGTGAGCTCGCACAGCGCGAGTCTCGAGGCGGTCACCTCCGCCGTCGGCGCGCCGAGGACGGGGCAAGCCTGCGCACAGCGCACGTCGCGGCGCGGCGTTGAGGGGGCGGAGAAGGGCTGGCGCGGGGGGCGAGCTGGGCAGGTGCGCCTCGTAGAAGCGGTTGAAGTCTCCCGCGAGCTCGAAGATGTACTCGCACAGCTTGGACGGCAGGAGGTCGCGCTCTACGTCGGACACCACCTGGCCCAGCCGCAGCAGCTGCCGCGCCAAGTTCACCTCGGCCGGCTCGCGCAGCACGAAGCCGGCGGCCGAGTCGGCGGCCGGCGCGTCGAGCGAGGCGGCGGCGGCGGCGCGGCGCTGGATGCCGCGGACGCGCGCGTAGGCGTAGAGCATGTAGGGCGCGGTGTTGCCCGTGAGGGAGAGCATCTTGTCGAAGGAGAAGCGGTAGTTTGACTGCCGGTTCATGGCCAAGTCGGCGTACTTGACGGCGCCGATGCCGACGGCGGCCGCCACGCGCGCCACGAACTCCTCCCCCTCCTCGCGCCCCTCCGCCTCGAGCCGCGCCTGCGGGACGGGGCGTGGACGTGTCGTGGACGTGTCGTGGACGTGTCGTGGGCGTGTGCCCCCTCCGCCCGGAGCAGCGCCTCGACGTCGGCGCGCGCGCGGCGCAGCGCCTCGTCGAGCAGGTCGGCGAGCTTGACCGTCTCGCCGGAGCGCGTCTTGAACTTCTTGCCGTCCTCGCCCTGGACGAGCCCGAAGGGGACGTGCTCGAGCGAGACCTGGCGTCCGGGGAGAGGGTTAGGGGTTCGGGTCCGGGTCCGGGTTCGGGTTAGTAAAAGCGAGGCCTGCAGGCGGACGAGGAGAGGGGGGTGCAACCCCGTCCAGGGGCGGGGCTGGGGGGTGGCGAGGAGAGGGGGGGGAGAAGGGGGGCGGGCGGGCGACCGAATCGGGCGCGAATCCGGCCCGCCGCGCGATCTCGAAGACCTGCTGGAAGTGGAGGGCCTGGCCGGCGTCGGTGACGTAGAGGACGCGCCTCGCCTCCTCGTCCGCCACCCGCTGGCGGATGGCCGCCAAGTCGGTCGTCGAGTACATGAAGCCGCCGTCCGACTTTTGGACGATGACGGGCAACGGCTCGCCGTCGCGGTTCGTGTACCCTTCGAGGAAGACGCAGCGAGCGCCGTCCGACTCCTGCAGCAGCCCGCCCGCCTGCGGGGACAGTGCCACGGTGTGTACAATCATCATCAGGTTCACATTCGTATTGTACTCCGCCCGCCTGCGGGGGGCAGCCTCGCCGCACAGGGTGAGCTTAAGGGTCTCCGCGTGCCCCACTCGAGCGGCGGCCCGCCTCGAGGTCCTCGAGGACCGAGGGGAGGCGCGGGTTGTAAAAGGACTCCCCTGCGAGAGGATGGGGGGCTGTAGAAGAGAGGACGGGGGGCTGTAGAAGCGGGGGTGAGAGGAGCTTCTAGCAGGCTGTGGAAGGAGAACACACCGCGCGTGACGAGCCGCTCGTCGACTCGCAGCGCAGAGTACACCTGCCGGAAGGGGGGGCGAGGGGGGGGGGCGAAGTGCGAGGAGGCAGGTGCGGCGAGGCAGGTGCGGCGAGGCAGGTGAAGCGAGGAAGGCGCCTTGGAGAAGGCTGCCTCGGAGGTGGCGCAGAGCGATCGCCACGCGGCGAGCGACGCCTGGAGGGTTGCAGAAGAGAAGAGACCATGGACTCGAATATGGAGGTACGAGGAGGGGCGTGAGGGGGGGGGTGCAGCTGAAGGGCGAGCGGCGCAAGTCCAGCGGCGCCTCATCGCCGCTCTGCAGCGCGACAACCTCTCTGCGCGAGGCGGCGGCGAAGTCCTCCTCCGCGTCGAAGCGCGCCTTGGCGGCCTTGTAGAAGGCGACCTGGCGCGAGGAGAGAGCGGCGTCACCGCGTCGGTCGGGCAGGGCGAGGCCAGGCCGGGGCGAGGGGCAGGCGCCAAATCAGACAGCTCCGCCTCCGCTGCACCGGACGCCACCTCTGGCGCCGTCTGCCGCAGGTGAGTGATGAGCATGCCTGAAGGCGGTGCGTGCGGTAGTTGAAGTGACGCCTCCCTCCTCGCAGCCCGGCCGTGGGGGAGGGGCTGCCGAACTGCGTCCCCCAGTCTCCCACGTGGTTGAGCCGCACCTGTTCACACCTCGACCCGTGAAGAGACGCTCTTCACACCCCAGTGCCCGTGAAGTGCAGAGGCCGGCACCACGGGGTGGCCTCGCAGCTCGAGCAGCCGCGCGAGCGTGTCGCCTGCGAGGAGGAGGCGCGCGGGGCGGAGGAGTGGAGAGAGGGCCGCCGTCGAGCACCACGGCGATTCGGCGATTCAGCGGGCGGCGGGCGGCGGGCGGCGGTATGCGGGCGGCGGGCGGTAGGCGGTGGGCGGTGGACGGACGGCGGTGGTCGGTGGGTGGGCGGTGGGCGAGAGCGGTGAGTGGCGGGAATGGCGGGCGGGGAGTGGTGTGTGCACCGATGATGGTGGATCGGAGGTGGCCGACGTGCATCTCCTTTGCGATGTTCGGCGACGAGTAGTCTACCACGGTGCGCAGCGGCTCCGCTGCTCGCGGGACGGCGCAGCGGCCAGAGGCGTCCGCCGCCATGACTGCCAGCTGCTGCTCGAGGAGCGCGTTGCGCAGCCTCAGGTTGAGGAAGCCCGGCCCGGCCACCTCGGGCGCCTCGCAGAGGTCGGACACCTCGAGCGCTTCCACCAGCTTCGCCGCCGCATCGCGCGGCTTCATCCCGAGCGGCTTGGCCAGGGCAAGCGCCGCGTTGCACTGAAAGTCGCCAAACTCGCGCTTCGTGGCCACGGCGAGCATTGGATCGCTGGAGGCGTAAGACCCGCCAAACGCGGAGCCCATGGCCGCCTGCAGCCGCTCGTGCAGCTGCGCCATCAGGTCCAGCGTCTCGTCCTCTGCCGCTGCGGGCGCCGCAGAGGAGCCTGCGGCAGCGGCAGTCATCGACGTTGCGAGGCGTGGACCGCCAGCGCTGCGAACGGCACGAAGCGCGACATTGCCACGAGGCACCACTGCCACGAGCATTCCAGCGAGCAACATGGAGAGATTTTTGTGTCCTTGAGACGTAGGGTACAAGTCTTCTTGTGGCGGTGCGGCGCCTGCACGTGCCACGTCGAAGTAGCTAGTAGGACCGCCTCCTTTGCGCGACGCCGGGAGCGGCTCAGACGTGTGTTTTTCTTCCAAATTTGCTGCACAGGCAAGGGCAAAGGCTGCGCTGGCGTAATGTGCCGACGAGAATGGCGACACATTGCCGACAAAAACGCACCTGCTTTGTATTTCAACCAGCACGCTCACCTGCTTTGCCGTTAGCTCATGTCTCAAGCCTCAAGCGTCATAGAGGCCCCGCCAGCTCCACCTCAAAAGGGAACGGCCCTCCTGTTCCATTCCTCTCCCACCACTCCTCCGGGTCGCCGCCCTCCTTTCCAAGCACGCGGCGGAGGCCCTCCAGCACCGCGGCCCGATGCGACGCCGGCACCACCACCGCCCCCGGCGCAGCAGCCTCGCGCTGCCTGCGCTCCGCGCGGTGGTGCCGCGCAATCTCTGAACCGACGCTGTTGGCGTCCGCAACCCAATTGCGCTTGGATCCCGACCCGGCGCTGCCGACCGTCGCTGCTGTCGGGGCGGTAACGAACGAGCCGCCGCTGCCTGCCGCGCACCCGCTGTGCAGCACCACGCCGTGCGGGATGCACCCGGCCTCGCCGCCCGCGCTCGCCGCCGGCTGCTCCATGCGGGCCTCGTCTCCCCGCGCCGCCGCTTCCTGGCGGCGGCAATCCTCCGCATCTGCCCCTCCCTTCGCCTCCCACGCCTGTCAGCGCCCGCATCTCGGCCGCGAGCTCGAGCGCCTGCTCCTTGCTGACCGCGCCCGAGTGGAGGAGCTGGCGGATGCAGTCCAAGGGCGGCCGCCAAGCATTCTCGTCACAATACCACGAGAGGGCGCGGAGCAGGGCCTCCCGCTGCGAGGCGTGCCCCGCCGCCTCCATCGCCAGCCACGCGTCGCGGAAGCCGTTGTGCAGTGCGGTCACCGCATCCTCCTCGAGGAGGAAGGGCTCGCCCGACGGCTGGGGCTGGAGGCGGAAGTGGCGGGTCGTCCTGCAGCCGCGATCCCCCCGGAGCGGCCACGTCTCCTCGAGGATGAGGTGCGGCTGGTGCGGGCTCGCCCCCCCAGGCAGGCGGCCGGGGCGCAGAAACACCACGCGGCCGACCTGCAGGGTGGCGGTGCGAGGCTTCTTGCGTGGTTTGGCTCGCAATGCGTCGGCGCCGAGGCTCGGGGCCGCTCCCCAGGACGGCGCGCTGCTGCTGCTGCCGCGGGGCGGCCTGATGCTGTACTTCTTATTGCGGTCGTCCAGCCGCACGTGGAGGGCGACGAGCTCCTCCTTGATCCGGTCCGCCTGTGCGGACGTGTCGTGGACGTGTCATGGACGCGTCATAGATGGGCGGAGGCTCGATGATAGGGAGATGTCATCGAGCCTCCGCCCACTCGCGCCGCGAGCGGAGCGCGTCCCGCCGCTCGAGCAGCTCGAGGACCCGCAGCAGGGTTGGGTCGGCTCCCACTGCCCCCCCGCCACCGCCTCCGCCGCTGCCCGCTCCCTCGCACCCGCCGCTGCCCGCCCCCTCGCGCCCGCCCGGACCGCTCCCACTCGCGCCGTCGCGGGAGGGCGGAGCGCCGCTGCCGCGGTCGCGCTCGGGCTGTGCGTCGCCGCCGAGCCGAGCTGGCTTCGACGCCGCCTGGTCACCGTGGCCCCGCCGTCTGTGGCCGACGGCGAGCCTGCTCGGGTCCCGCCTCTCCTAGGGCGGCGCGGGCAAGCACTTAGAGAGAGGTGGGGGGGTTGTGGAATGGGGGGCGCGCCGGCGCGCCTGGTCGAGGAGCCGCTGCAGCATGGCCTTGGCCTCGCCGTCCGTCAGCTCCTTCCGGACGAGGGGCGTGATCTGGCAGATCCGCACCGTCCAGTGCCTGCGGGCGTCGGACAGCGGGCGCGAGACGGGGTGCAGCACGTCCATGTTGCAGCAGGCGAGGTCGGGCGAGGTGTCGAGCTCGACCTCCCGGCCGCGGTACGTCTTGAGCTGCTTCCTCCGGCCGAGCAGCCGCGTGTCCCACAGCGTGCGCGTCGCGTACACGTGCGGCGACACAATCGCCTCAAACAGCCAGCCGCTCGGGCCGCGCTCGCCAAAGATGGCCAAGAGGAGCGCGTCGCTCAGATCGGACAAGGAGGGGTACGTGCGCGACTCTCGCAGCGCGCGCCGCACCCGCTGAACCGCCTCGTCGCCCAGCCGCTCGGCGAGCACGCCGACGGGGTCGAGCTCGATCACGCGGGAGGTGCCCAGCACAAAGAGGTCGTAGTCGACGACCTCGACGATGGCGAGGGGCCGCGAGCCCTCCGCCGGCGGGGCGGGGTCGAGCGACCAGCAGGGGTCGGTCGCGTCCGAGGGGAGCCGCCCGGGCGGGTGGGCGCGCCAGCCAGGCGGCTCGGGGAGGTAGGTGTAGACGGAGGCGGAGGGCCGCACCATGTGCCGACGTGTTTCTTTCCGAGCCAAAAAGAGTTGACCCTCCGGGGCGGCCCCGCCCCTGGGGGCGGGTTTGGTTCAAGGCAGGCAGCGAGCCGAAGCTCACACGCTGCGTGTGACACGGCGGACGAAAAGGAAACAGAGGCTTGCTAGGAAAGCTGACACAGACGATACTATCAGCTTTTTTTTTCGAGGGGTAGAGAGATGGAGCTGCGCGACACTATCAAGCCATCTCCTCCCGTCTACGTGCTGCAGCAATCGTCCTGATGCAACCGGTGTGAATACGGACAAAGAAGAGTCGGGACGGAAATATTTACCTATGAACACACCAGTGTTGTGCCAGTGAGGGAGGGCGAGACGATCGGAGGGGTCCCGTACCATGCGGAATCGACCCTATCAAGTGCTCAAGTGCTCAAGTAAGAGGAAAGAAACCTCGCGCTGATGATTCGGCTGCCGCTCGCCTGGCGGAGCAGGACTCGAAGGAATGCTAGGCAAATGGATGGTGGGTCATATGTGCACATACCGCATTTTAGGTGCTGAACCGCTTCGTGCACCCCAACCAGTCTCCCACGATGCAACTTTGTCGGAAGGCCCCCGCACGGGGGGTCCCGGCCGACGTCATGCGCGTCTGGACACGGCCCTCCGTACACGGAAACAGGGTACCGGAGGCATTCCCGAACTCAAAACAGGGTACCAAGGGCAGATATGAGCTCAGCTCAGTGAGATCTAGCAGCACATACCCTTGGTACCCAGAATAGTCCAGTCTGAAAAAAGTCGGTCCGACCTCGCGGAGCCGTCTGGCTGTCTGCAGAGCCCCCGCGGCGCGCGGCACGCCTGGTCCTCTCGCGGCGACGAGGAGGGAGCGAGCGCCGAGAGCAGCGTCAATCCTGTGTGCGAGGGGGAGGAAAGACACTTATGCTCGTAGGTCAGGGAGGCGTAGATGGCCGGGATCAACCACCTGCACTCGGATGAGCCGCAGCCTAATCTCCGCCGTCGCTGCAGCAAGCAGCAGCTTGCCAAAGCGCAAAGGAGCCGCCAGCGTGGAGTATAGATGCCAAAGCCCTGCTCCATGGTGTTCGCCACCGATACGCGAGCCCCACTTTTCTTGCTGCGCACTCTCATCTATTTTGTGGACGGGACGTAGCCTTCTGGCACGGGCAAGACCTCGGCTGGCACGTAGGAGGTTGAGGTCCGGGCTCCCCTAGTCCCATGTTGACGACACCAGTAGACAGCTCCTTGCCGAGCATTGTCCATTGATGTGCAGAGGGCCTGGTAGATGACTGGACCAAAGCACTGCACACCGGAACCAAACACTGCATGCACTTGCTCTCTTCCGGCCCCGCTGTGCTCTTGGAATGCAGCGTTGCACGGCACAGGCAGTGCGGCAAACGGTGATGCTCGGTCATCATCGCCTCCGTGCTTGTCCCTGCAGCCATACTGCGTCAGTTAGTGGCTAGGGATCCTTTTCCGGGAGTGAACCAGCGCGAGTGACTAGCCGAGAGGAGAAGAAGCGCGCCCACAGCGCGAGAGGCGGTTTCACAGTCGAAGAGTCGGTACCTCCGAACAAGCTACCACGCGCCTTCTCAGTGAGGCTTCACCGTCAGGCTCCAACCTCCAAGCCACCAGACAACGAGAAAAACCACCCACCACCATCCCTCTGACACCACCGAGGCTCTCGGAGGGGACGGGAGCTCCAAAGAAGAGCACCGCGCCCCTCCTCCAAGGCACATATGTCCCAAAAGAAGGGCATGAGAGCCAAGGTAGGAAAGAGCGGAGTTCACACTGGGTTCCGGCTCCTAGCCAGATAGGGGGTCTGTTCCCTACGGTTAGACCCCATGCAATAGGTAGGTAGGTCCGGTTTTGACCGCCCCAGAGGGCCCCGCAATAGGTAGGTAGGTGGCGGTGGTGTGGAGGGGGTGGGGGGGTAAAAGTAAAAAAACCCAAGAGAGTAGTGGGAAGGCGGGAGAATCCAAAAAAGCCGCGCAAAAAGCCACAAAACCCAGCGAGCCTCCCGTTACGCGATTGCTCGCGATGATGCGTGGCCAGCGCGGGAGCAGGTCGGCGCCGACGCTGCCAGAACTAAGACGAGACCGCTAGGAAAGGTTTCTTTTTTTAGCTTCGGCGTTACCTCGGCGAGGCGCGGCGGAGCAATGACGGATGAGCTGAAGGGGAAGGATAGAGGAGCGGGTGACGGTCCCTGCACGGGGCAGGCGAAGGGTTGGTGAGGGAGGGCGCATGCGGGGAGAGGTAGGGGGAAGGAGAGGAGGAGAGGGGGGGGGAGTAGGTCGGAACCCTACTGCACTGCCTGGAGGTCAGCCCCACGAGGAGGTCAGCCCTGCAGTCTCGCAAGTAGTGAGGCGACAGGAGAGGGGAGGAGGGAGGAGGTCGAGGCGCAGGAGGGGCGGCGTTGGGCACGCCGATGGTGTCGAGGCGGAGGGCATATGGGAGGGGAGAGGGGAAAGATCAGGCGGCGCACGGCGAGCTCGCCCCTCGGACGAGGGGCAAACTCGATCCCACACAAGGAGGGGGCATGGGGGGAGAGGAAGTGGGTGAGGAAGAGGGTAGAGCGAGGAAAGCGAGCAGTGGTCCTGCATGGGGTGGGAGTGGGGTTGGTGAGGTAGGGAGCGTGCGAGGTCCCTACTCACACAGGAGCCGAACGACGGGGAGATTGCAATCTCGCGTGCGTGACATACCACCGTACCCCCCAGTGTCACGCTAAGTTCTGGTGCACTGTCGCGATGAGGGCCAGTGGTGTGGAGGCAGCACGTAGCGAGACTGTTCTTGTCACAGCAGGTAGCTTCCTCAGGGAAGGTAGTGGGAGCAGTCAAGAAACGCTGGTGGCGCATATGGGAGTGGAGAGAACAGGGCGCGGCGCGCGCCTCCTACGAGGGTGGGTCGGCTCGGACCTGTTGCATCCGGGGGGGGGGGGGGGGGGTAAAATGAGGAGGGGGCTAAAGTGGCCAAAAGGGGGGCGGTGGGGAAGAAAAAAAATCGGCCTAATTGCCTCCCCCGCTGCCCGGGGGACCAAAAAAAACACAAAAAAACGGGGGTGGGAACCCAACCCATATTTCGTAGCCCCCCCCATTGGGGAAAGCCCCCTCCGTGGGCGCCAAAGGGGGCAAATGCAAAGAGAGCAACCCCCCCGGACAAAAAAAGGGGGGGGCTGGGATTCC
>NW_005200507.1:200921-202127 GCF_000372725.1 Emiliania huxleyi CCMP1516
GCAGCGTCAATCCTGTGTGCGAGGGGAGGAAAAGACACTTATGCTCGTAGGTCAGGGAGGCGTAGATGGCCGGGATCACCCACCTGCACTCGGATGAGCCGCAGCCTAATCTCCGCCGTCGCTGCAGCAAGCAGCAGCTTGCCAAAGCGCAAAGGAGCCGCCAGCGTGGAGTATAGATGCCAAAGCCCTGCTCCATGGTGTTCGCCACCGATACGCGAGCCCCACTTTTCTTGCTGCGCACTCTCATCTATTTTGTGGACGGGACGTAGCCTTCTGGCACGGGCAAGACCTCGGCTGGCACGTAGGAGGTTGAGGTCCGGGCTCCCCTAGTCCCATGTTGACGACACCAGTAGACAGCTCCTTGCCGAGCATTGTCCATTGATGTGCAGAGGGCCTGGTAGATGACTGGACCAAAGCACTGCACACCGGAACCAAACACTGCATGCACTTGCTCTCTTCCGGCCCCGCTGTGGCTCTTGGAATGCAGCGTTGCACGGCACAGGCAGTGCGGCAAACGGTGATGCTCGGTCATCATCGCCTCCGTGCTTGTCCCTGCAGCCATACTGCGTCAGTTAGTGGCTAGGGATCCTTTTCCGGGAGTGAACCAGCGCGAGTGACTAGCCGAGAGGAGAAGAAGCGCGCCCACAGCGCGAGAGGCGGTTTCACAGTCGAAGAGTCGGTACCTCCGAACAAGCTACCACGCGCCTTCTCAGTGAGGCTTCACCGTCAGGCTCCAACCTCCAAGCCACCAGACAACGAGAAAAACCACCCACCACCATCCCTCTGACACCACCGAGGCTCTCGGAGGGGACGGGAGCTCCAAAGAAGAGCACCGCGCCCCTCCTCCAAGGCACATATGTCCCAAAAGAAGGGCATGAGAGCCAAGGTAGGAAAGAGCGGAGTTCACACTGGGTTCCGGCTCCTAGCCAGATAGGGGGTCTGTTCCCTACGGTTAGACCCCATGCAATAGGTAGGTAGGTCCGGTTTTGACCGCCCCAGAGGGCCCCGCAATAGGTAGGTAGGTGGCGGTGGTGTGGAGGGGGTGGGGGGGTAAAAGTAAAAAAACCCAAGAGAGAGTAGTGGGAAGGCGGGAGAATCCAAAAAAGCCGCGCAAAAAGCCACAAAACCCAGCGAGCCTCCCGTTACGCGATTGCTCGCGATGATGCGTGGCCAGCGCGGGAGCAGGTCGGCGCCGACGCTGCCAGA
>NW_005200507.1:202227-204665 GCF_000372725.1 Emiliania huxleyi CCMP1516
GCATTTCGTCGCGGAGGAGGATTTAGTTGCCGCTTGGCGCAGAGAGGTTGTCGCGCTACAGAGCGGCGATGAGGGGCCACTCACTATTCGGGGGGGGGGGGGGGGGTAAAGTGAGGAGGGGGCTAAAGTGGCCAGAAGGGGGGCGGTGGGGAGGAAAGAAAGTCGGCCTAGCTGCCTCCGCCGCTGCCGCGGCGACCAACAGAGACACGAAGTAACGGGGGTCGGAACCCAACCGATATCTCGTAGCCCCCCCCATTGGGGAGAGCCCGCTCCGTGGTCGCCAACGGCGGCGACTGCGAGGCGAGCAGCGCGCGCGGACGACGAGAGGCGGGGGCTGGGATTCGCGCGGTGTGGCGCGGCTGAGGGGGGTGCACGCACTCGAGAGGAGGAGCGACAGGGTCGCGCGGTAGGGTCGCGAGAGCCTGCGGGGGGCCGAGGTGGGAGAAGGCCTGAGTGAGGTAGGGGACGCGGCCCGAGAGACGGGGCGGCTGTGGGGTGGTGGGGCTGTGAGCATGCGTGCGCGGCGTCCCTCCGTGTTGAATGTGACAGAGAAACGAGAGATATTCCGTCACAGGGCAGTGGCTCAAAAGAGAGCACCACCGACAGATTCAGCTGGGAAGTGGCGCGGGGAGCGGTGGGGCACACGCCAGGTGGTAGACTCACTGAGTCGGCCAATTCCTCCTGCAGGCAGGTTGACGGGCCGCGGTCAGCATCTACCGCAAGCGTGGGGTCTGGTGAGGGCGATCGTGAGTGAGCCCGCAGGTAGGAGGAAGCGTCAATGACCATTCCTGGCAACCACCGCAGGCTCCCAATGTAGCAGGGGTAGCGTGTGAGAGCGCACCGGGTCCACCCGTCGGACGTTTTGAGGCGGCCTCTCCGGCCTATCCAGAAGAAGTTACCGAAGCACGCCCAGAAAGAAGAATTTACGCGAAGTAGCCGGGTTGACAGGCGGGCGACATTTGACGACGTCGGGGATCACAATGTGACGACCAAAACGATCTCAGGGGCCAGGGTGAGACAACAGGTCGGGGTGCCACATGGGGCGCACCACAGACAGGCGTATTCTAGAGGGAGAAAAGAAACGGGGAATCAGGGGCCCCGCCACGAGAAGTGCGTTCTGGGGATCAGAGCGTGCAAGGCGGCTAGGGATGAGGCCACAAAAGAGGCGCGCGAGGCAAGGAGGAGACGCGGGGAACGGAGAGACTGGGACGACTGGACACGAGAAGACAGTGTCAGTGTACAGTGAGCCACCACAGGCGTCGTTGGCGCACATACGCTCGCGCGGGAGAGTTTAGCCGCGAACGGGGCCATGCTCTGACGGGCTCGCGAGCGGCGCGCACCGCGGTACAAGCCGGCGCGCGGCGGGCGCTGGGAGCCTATTCACAGAGGGCTAACGGGTATTTTTTCGCTTCGCTGCGCGGCCTGGGAATAGGTAGGTAGGTGGGGCACGGAGCCTGGCGATTGGCGCCCGCAATAGGTAGGTAGGCCGGGCGTTTTGGTGCGACGCTCAGACCCCTATCTGGCTAGGAGCCGGAACCCTGTAGGACTGGAGGACGGAGCTCACTCTTGCCATGGCGACCATGGAGAAGGGACAGGTCGTAGCCTGTGGCACCGGCCTGTCGACGAAGATCGGCACGGTCGTGTACTTCGACCGCAAGAAGCAACTGGTGCAAGTCAAGTGGATGCTAGGGTCGGGCGAGGACTCGAACGACTTCTCCGAGCACAGCGTCGGAAAGCAGTCGAAAGGGAAACGCCTCCGCGTCGCCACACCCGTCGACCATAGCGCGTTCCGCGAGGCACACTACTGGCGTCCGCGCCGCTCGCCGCGCGGGTCCGCACCAGCGGTGGCCGGCGAGGCGGCTGGCGAGGCGGCTGGCGAGGCGCCTTTCGGCCGTCCCGCAAAGGGCGTCGCGTCGGCGGGCTGCACCCACCCGCCGTCCCGAGGCCACGCGCCAGCCGAAGAGTGCGACGATCCCGAGCGCAGCGCGGCCAAGCGCCCCAAGCTCGTCACGAAGCCGTGCCAGCTGGGCTCGCCCTCTGGAGCGGCCAAGTCAAAGCCGCGTGCGGCGGCAGTGTTGACCGCGCCGCAGCAGCCCCTCTCCCAGGCGCTCCCCCTCCCCGCCTCTCTCTTGCCGCCCCTCGCCCCGCCGCCGCCCCTTTCTCTGCCGCCGCCCCTCGCCCCGCCGCCACTCCTCACGCACACCGCACCACCGCCTGCTTGTAGTTGGGCGACAGCAAGCGGCGGCACGAGCTCGAGGAGGAGGAGGAGGAGGAGAAAGGAGGACCTTTGAGATGGACGAAGGCGGAAAGCGGTCAACAAAGTTCCTCCCGGCAAGGAAGCTCTCCAATCAAACCAAGAAGGGGGGGCGGGCCCGCCCCCCTTGGCCCACCCGTCTGTGGGCGCCAACTTAACCCGGGAGCAACCGGGCCCACCCACC
>NW_005200507.1:204765-207456 GCF_000372725.1 Emiliania huxleyi CCMP1516
CGCGGCCCCCGCCTCCGATGCGCGGCGGGCCTGCGCCCGCTGCGGCCAGACCATCTCGCTTGGGCGGCCCACCTCCTGCAACACTTGCGGCCAACCGCAATGCGCGAAGAGGGCAGTGCGGCTGCTGGGCGAGGGAGTTGCTGGCACCTGGAAGGAGGTGCGAACTCCAGGAGGCAGAAGGGGCACGCGGGCGCCGATCTCGGAGGAGGCGGCGGCGCGCTACGCGGCGGCGCTCCGGGCGGCGCTCCAGGCGGCGAGCCAGGCGGCGAGCCAGGCGGCGGCAGAGCGCAAGGCGGCGCAGGAGCAGCGCAAGGCGGCGGCGCAGGAGCAGCGCAAGGCGGCGGCGGCAGAGCGCAAGGCGACCGCGCGCAGGCCAGCCGGCCCCAGCGCGGCCCCCGCCTCCGATGCGCGGCGGGCCTGCGCCCGCTGCGGCGCGACCATCTCGCTTGGAAAGCCCACCTCCTGCAACACTTGCGGCCAACCGGAATGCGCGAAGAAGGCAGTGCAGCTGCTGGGCGAGGAGATTGCTGGCACCTGGAAGGAGGTGCGAACCCTGGGAGGCGGCTGGGGCACGCGGGCGCCGATCTCGGAGGAGGCGGCGGTGCGCTACGCGGCGGCGCTGCAGGTCGGCGGCGGCGGGAGGGAGGCGCTCTCTGAATGTCCGCGACACGTCCGTGACGTGCCATATAGGAGGCGACGCAGCGCAAGGCGGCGTCGGCGGCGCCAGGGCGGGAGGCGCTCTGCGGCATGACCGCGACACGGCCAGAGAGAGAGAGAGAGAGGAGGGGGGGGGCGGACTACACGGGCCGAGATTGGGCTGGGGGGCTGAGCACGGGGTTCACCTAACCGAGGGCTGCCTTGCGTGGAGCTGAGATATATGGCGGAGATGCCGCCGAGACGCAGCCTAGGTAGTGAGTGCTGTTCACACACAACCTTGTGGGTAGGGCCCTCGCTCGAGCGAGCGCGTCTCCACGGACCCCAAGATGGTCGGCCGTGCGGCCGAGCATCTGGAGGACGCCTACAACGCAGGGAAGCTGCACTCCCTGAAGGACCTCTACGAAGAGGTGCTGAGGACGGACGTCGCGGACGACAAGTCGCGCATCCTCCTCTCGGCGGGCTGCGCTGCCTCGACCGTCGACGCCAGCGCATCCTGTTTGTCGACCGGACGGCGTAACGAGCGTGTAGGTGCAGCTCCCCGGCTACGCCTCCAACAGCACCGCGGCGCAAATGCTGGCGCGGCGGGCTGTCACGGCGCTGCAGAAGAAGGGCCGTGGCCCTCTGCGCCACTCTTACTTTTTCTGTCCACCCCCCTAGTGACACGTCTGTTCTGTGCTAGCCGTAGGACTCGACATCAAGAACGACCAGTACGTGCTCGACTACAAGCTCCTGCCGCTCGGCGCGGAGGAGCACTGGCAGTCCGCGGCGCGCCCATCCAAGCAAGCTCTGCTGCGCAGCACACTCCGTTAGACCCACTTCCCTTAATTCAGGTGGAGCAAGGGGCGGCGCCCATCGCCGAAGGCGACCGCGCCGGGTGCATCTGGCTGCACGTGCCAGTGCTGGTGGGCGAGGCGACGGGTGTGACCATGCTTGCGGTGGCCGACTACCGCGCGGGCAACGAGCCCTCCAAGGAGGAGATCGACGCCATGCCCCGCTTCACGGAGAACGAGCTCACCGAGGCTCTCTTCGGAAGAGGGGACGGCCAGGGCTCGGCCCTGGGCCTGTGAGCATGCGCACACTTAGCCCACACAAATCTCAGGCATCTCGGCAAATCTCGGCCGTTGCCGTCCATCCTTGACTAGTCTCGGAATCTCAGTGAATCTCGTCAAATCTCGGCGAATCTCCAGCGAATCTCCAGCGAATCTCCAGCGAATAGGTACCTGCATCTGAAGTCGGTCGCTGGCAAGCCCGTGAGAACCGACAGCAAGGTGTGACCTTACAGCCACCTCCCGTGAACAGGAAACCACAACTACATAAGCTCGTAGCAAATCCTGGTGGCGCCCCCGTCCTCAGGTGCTCCAAGTGGCCGCGTCCTTTGCCGCCAACCGCATCCGACTTTGCGAGGGAGGATGTGACAGGGAACTGGGGGGCGGCATCCTTCCCTCCACCTACGGACCGGGCGCGGGCTCCGCTGCCATCTCGGACGGGCCCGGCGACATCGACAAGAAGCAGTACGACAAGCAGCTCGAGCTTCGACTCGCGACGGTGCTCTCGTCGCTAGAGGCGCGCTCGGTGTGAACGGCGTCTCTTCACGCCTCAAGCTGTGAACAGGCACGTGCTCTCGTCGCTGGAGACGCGCTCGGTGTGAACGGCGTCCCTTCACACCTGCAGCTGTGAACAGGCACATGCTCTCGTCGCTGGAGACGCGCTCGGTGTGAACGGCGTCTCTTCACGCCTGCAGCTGTGAACAGGCCGACTCGACAAAGGCGGCGATCTCCGCCGCCATCCTCGAGAGCTTCGTCACGGCCAGGGCGCTGTCGGAAGCTCGCCGCGTGAAGCGCAAGAGCTCCCGAGGCAGCGGTTGGGACTCTACCTACACCGAGGTCGAGGGCGTGCCGCTCAGCGACGAGCAGGCGGTCGACCTGGCAGCGAAGGCGTGAGAAGTGTTCGCGGGCAAGAGACGCTCCCAGGGATGGACGACTAACCGATTGTGCCACCTGCAGGTGACAGCTGCCTGCGCCAGCATCTCACCCG
>NW_005200507.1:207556-215227 GCF_000372725.1 Emiliania huxleyi CCMP1516
CTCCAGAGACGCCGAATGCGTCCGCCACATCCTATCACCCACCGCGCACGGGAGTCCTCCGGACGGATCTCCCGGCGGTAGCGACTCTTTCTCCCCGGCTGCGTCGTGGCTAGGCTCCCCCCCCCCCCCACACACACACACACAATCCACCACAGCCGCTCCCTCTCTGCACCCGCCAGCACACACACCCCCTCTCCCCGTCTCGACCGCGCGCAGGCCAGCCGGCCCCAGCGCGGCCCCCGCCTCCGATGCGCGGCGGGCCTGCGCCCGCTGCGGCCAGACCATCTCGCTTGGGCGGCCCACCTCCTGCAACACTTGCGGCCAACCGCAATGCGCGAAGAGGGCAGTGCGGCTGCTGGGCGAGGGAGTTGCTGGCACCTGGAAGGAGGTGCGAACTCCAGGAGGCAGAAGGGGCACGCGGGCGCCGATCTCGGAGGAGGCGGCGGCGCGCTACGCGGCGGCGCTCCGGGCGGCGCTCCAGGCGGCGAGCCAGGCGGCGAGCCAGGCGGCGGCAGAGCGCAAGGCGGCGCAGGAGCAGCGCAAGGCGGCGGCGCAGGAGCAGCGCAAGGCGGCGGCGGCAGAGCGCAAGGCGACCGCGCGCAGGCCAGCCGGCCCCAGCGCGGCCCCCGCCTCCGATGCGCGGCGGGCCTGCGCCCGCTGCGGCGCGACCATCTCGCTTGGAAAGCCCACCTCCTGCAACACTTGCGGCCAACCGGAATGCGCGAAGAAGGCAGTGCAGCTGCTGGGCGAGGAGATTGCTGGCACCTGGAAGGAGGTGCGAACCCTGGGAGGCGGCTGGGGCACGCGGGCGCCGATCTCGGAGGAGGCGGCGGTGCGCTACGCGGCGGCGCTGCAGGTCGGCGGCGGCGGGAGGGAGGCGCTCTCTGAATGTCCGCGACACGTCCGTGACGTGCCATATAGGAGGCGACGCAGCGCAAGGCGGCGTCGGCGGCGCCAGGGCGGGAGGCGCTCTGCGGCATGACCGCGACACGGCCAGAGAGAGAGAGAGAGAGGAGGGGGGGGGCGGACTACACGGGCCGAGATTGGGCTGGGGGGCTGAGCACGGGGTTCACCTAACCGAGGGCTGCCTTGCGTGGAGCTGAGATATATGGCGGAGATGCCGCCGAGACGCAGCCTAGGTAGTGAGTGCTGTTCACACACAACCTTGTGGGTAGGGCCCTCGCTCGAGCGAGCGCGTCTCCACGGACCCCAAGATGGTCGGCCGTGCGGCCGAGCATCTGGAGGACGCCTACAACGCAGAGAAGCTGCACTCCCTGAAGGACCTCTACGAAGAGGTGCTGAGGACGGACGTCGCGGACGACAAGTCGCGCATCCTCCTCTCGGCGGGCTGCGCTGCCTCGACCGTCGACGCCAGCGCATCCTGTTTGTCGACCGGACGGCGTAACGAGCGTGTAGGTGCAGCTCCCCGGCTACGCCTCCAACAGCACCGCGGCGCAAATGCTGGCGCGGCGGGCTGTCACGGCGCTGCAGAAGAAGGGCCGTGGCCCTCTGCGCCACTCTTACTTTTTCTGTCCACCCCCCTAGTGACACGTCTGTTCTGTGCTAGCCGTAGGACTCGACATCAAGAACGACCAGTACGTGCTCGACTACAAGCTCCTGCCGCTCGGCGCGGAGGAGCACTGGCAGTCCGCGGCGCGCCCATCCAAGCAAGCTCTGCTGCGCAGCACACTCCGTTAGACCCACTTCCCTTAATTCAGGTGGAGCAAGGGGCGGCGCCCATCGCCGAAGGCGACCGCGCCGGGTGCATCTGGCTGCACGTGCCAGTGCTGGTGGGCGAGGCGACGGGTGTGACCATGCTTGCGGTGGCCGACTACCGCGCGGGCAACGAGCCCTCCAAGGAGGAGATCGACGCCATGCCCCGCTTCACGGAGAACGAGCTCACCGAGGCTCTCTTCGGAAGAGGGGACGGCCAGGGCTCGGCCCTGGGCCTGTGAGCATGCGCACACTTAGCCCACACAAATCTCAGGCATCTCGGCAAATCTCGGCCGTTGCCGTCCATCCTTGACTAGTCTCGGAATCTCAGTGAATCTCGTCAAATCTCGGCGAATCTCCAGCGAATCTCCAGCGAATCTCCAGCGAATAGGTACCTGCATCTGAAGTCGGTCGCTGGCAAGCCCGTGAGAACCGACAGCAAGGTGTGACCTTACAGCCACCTCCCGTGAACAGGAAACCACAACTACATAAGCTCGTAGCAAATCCTGGTGGCGCCCCCGTCCTCAGGTGCTCCAAGTGGCCGCGTCCTTTGCCGCCAACCGCATCCGACTTTGCGAGGGAGGATGTGACAGGGAACTGGGGGGCGGCATCCTTCCCTCCACCTACGGACCGGGCGCGGGCTCCGCTGCCATCTCGGACGGGCCCGGCGACATCGACAAGAAGCAGTACGACAAGCAGCTCGAGCTTCGACTCGCGACGGTGCTCTCGTCGCTAGAGGCGCGCTCGGTGTGAACGGCGTCTCTTCACGCCTCAAGCTGTGAACAGGCACGTGCTCTCGTCGCTGGAGACGCGCTCGGTGTGAACGGCGTCCCTTCACACCTGCAGCTGTGAACAGGCACATGCTCTCGTCGCTGGAGACGCGCTCGGTGTGAACGGCGTCTCTTCACGCCTGCAGCTGTGAACAGGCCGACTCGACAAAGGCGGCGATCTCCGCCGCCATCCTCGAGAGCTTCGTCACGGCCAGGGCGCTGTCGGAAGCTCGCCGCGTGAAGCGCAAGAGCTCCCGAGGCAGCGGTTGGGACTCTACCTACACCGAGGTCGAGGGCGTGCCGCTCAGCGACGAGCAGGCGGTCGACCTGGCAGCGAAGGCGTGAGAAGTGTTCGCGGGCAAGAGACGCTCCCAGGGATGGACGACTAACCGATTGTGCCACCTGCAGGTGACAGCTGCCTGCGCCAGCATCTCACCCGCCAATCTCTCGACAACGCCGATGCTGAGGGCGGATGCAGCAGCGGCGGCGGACATCGAAGGTAAGTCGCGCGACGAGATTAACCGAGATTGGCAGAGATGTGTTCGGCGAGATTAGCCGAGATATATTCTGCGAGATCCAGCGCACTCACCAATTCACACACCCAATGCTGTGAACAAAAGGCGATGTGCCGATGGCCGAGGCGCAGGAGGACGACGAGGAGCAGGGGGGCGAGGAGGAGGGGGGGGAGGGCGAGGAGGAGGAGGAGGAGGAGGGTGGCGGTGCTGGGAGTGAAGAGGTCTAAGCCTTAATTATGAACGGCGCCTCTTCACACCTCTCGCCCCGTGCATAGGTGACGGTGTGATGGGTGAGGCGCGCCGCCTGCTGCACGGGCGGGCGAGCGTCCCCCTCAAGTCCGGCGGCAAGCTGCTCCTGCGGCAGTTCGGTTCTTTGCCGGGTCGAATGCAGAAGAAGTTCCTGATGGACCCGGTCTTCACCAAGGCCTCTCAGTCATGGCGCCATAATAATGTGTCTGCAGCCTCCCCCGTTGATCCTCTCTGTCTCCCACACGTAGGCGCACGTTTTTCGTCTTCAAGTTTACCTGGCGTGGGTGCCCGCCGGAGCGGTGCCGCTTGCGCTGCACCGAGATGGCCCGCCACTCGTCACCGTCGGCCGCCTCTGCGCGCGCTACGGGCTCGTGGCGTGACTGACAGACTCAGCCGGCGTCGACACACTCTCGCTGCATTTGTCTTGTGTTTTATACATTATCACAGCGTGTCCGAATTGTGCATCCCAGGGTTCTTTTTTGCTTTGTTGTGTGCCGGGAAAGAATTTTCAAGGATATAATAACGCGCATCTCGGGCAGAAGGGAACGACGCGACAGAGGAGGAAATGACAAGGGAGAGAACGACGAGAGTGGGACGACCGCGAGGTGGCATGAAGGTTGCAGCGAGAAGCGGCGAGAGACTGCGAAGAGAGATAGGAAGAGGCAGACTCCCTAGGGTGGGCGACGGCTAGCGCACCACACACCTCTCCTTAAAATCCCTGTGTGGTGGCGGCGTGCCGTCCTCCCATCCCTCCCTTGGGTTGTCTGTTTTCTTTCTTTCTTTTCTTTCTAGTGTGAGGTGGGTAAAAAGGAACAGGTCCCCGCCCTTGCGATCTTTGTGCAGGGTTCTTTGTGGGTGTGGTCGGCGACTAGCCGGGGTCGTCCTCCCGATGGGGGACTAGAACTAGCCGTCTTCCACATGGTCCCTCGGGTCCCTACTGCTCCTAATTTCTTCGTACATCCTCCTGCTGATCTCCGCAAAGTCCTGCTCCCTCCCTCGTCTCGCCCTGCGCGTCTGCTCCGCCTCCCCGTCGTTTCTGCCCTGCGTCGTCTGGCGACGGGTCCTCCATAGTCGGTCGAGGTCGCCGCCCTCCTCGACCTCGTGCCTCTTCCCAACGTTCCCTCGGCGGCCAATGGCGATGCCGTCTGCTCCGGGTAACGCAGACTGCACTCCAAGTGCTCCAAGTGCTCCCTCCCCCAGCTCTTGACAGCTCCGACAGCGTCTGACAGCAACACCCGACAGCTCCGACAGCGCCCGACAGCTACAGATCCCCTCGACTGTCAGACACGCACCCGACAGCACCCGACAGCACTGACAGCACCTGACAGCTGGTCTGACATAGGCACCTGACAGAGCCTGACAGTGCCCGACAGCCCGACAGATCACCTGACAGCCTGACAGCCTGACAGCCAGGGCTCAGGCCGCCGCGCGCCCCCGGCCCGCGCCGGCCGGGCTCGCGTCACGCTCACGCGTCACGGGCGTGATGCGCGTGTCCCTCGAGGCGTGACGCGTGGTCGGCCCCGTGACGTGAGCCGTGTGGTTTTGTGCCGCGAAGAGCGCGGATCGCGATGTGGAGGTTCTCCAGTGCTCAATATTTACCGGTATGGGAGTTTTTGGCTAATCAAACCCTAGGCCTGAACTAATCAAAAAGTGGTATCGAATACCACTTGCCTCACGGAAAGCAAAGCGAGTGGGAGTGCCTTTTTGGTGGCAAAATCGGCAAAATCGGCAAATACCGGGTATTTTTTGTGGGTATACCTGTACCTGGAAAAACCCGGGTATACCCGGGTAATACCTGTGCACTTTTGCATGCTTTCGCCTTCGGGACCACACACACAGCCGCTACACTAATGAAAATCAAAAACCCCGCATACCACTTTCGCATACCACTTTACCATACCACTCCAAAACTAATCAAAATATCACCAAATACCAGTCTCATACCGGTAAATATTGAGCACTGAGGTTCTCGATGCGCAGAAAAAAATCGTAGAGTGATTCGCGTCGTTCGGTTTTTTGTCAATTATACTTAAGTCTTTTTGTGCATCTGGTCTCATCACGAACACGAACACACCACCATGCACACAGCGGTCAGCGCGCCACACAACGATCAACGTCAACCGCGAGCGCGAAGCGTTCAAAATCTCAGAAGCGTGACTGCTCTCATTCATAGTTACGCATAATGTACTCAGCAATCGCGACGAGGAGAGGAGCATATCCGATATCGTATAATGTAAAACACATCGGTCATCGCGACCCCCGGGCCCTACTCTGCTACTCGTGTCGACATACTGGGCTGGGTCTTTAGACATTGTGGGGTTGGCACTCCCATCGACCCTCATGACCTCCTGCGGTCTCTGAGATGGACACCAGTGGGTGTGGGACCACAGCCAGGATACACTCGAAGGCTGGGTAAGCAGTAGAGGTCGATACTCGACGCGTCCCACATGGTCTGTGTCGCTGTCGGCACGCTGTCGACAGGACGTCGAGCGACACCGGTGGCAGTGCCACCCAGGAGTGGTCGGTCGGTCTCCCGTCATGAGAGAGCCACCATGTGATCCGTATGATGATTCCTGACAACCGCCTCAGTCAACTTTCGTCACAGTTCCCGCTCTGAGAGGAGCTGCGGGTCAGTTCGACAGCTGGAGCTGTGTCGCCGGCGTGCGGCGGCCTGCCTCCGGAGGTGCCTCTGAGGTGGACATTTTTTGGTCGCCGTGAGAGAACGCGTTCGAATTTTTACTCCGGAACTTCAACTCCGCACGCGCACCAACCAGGGCTACAATAGTGCCAGTGAGGCGGAGGCGCGAGTCGGAAGGCCGCGACCGTGAGTTGGTCCCCCAATTTTCCTACAATCGCTGTCGACCCAGCCACGTAACCGCCCTCGGCCGCTCGAGCGGCGCGTGCATTTTAAGTGTAAAGTTATATCTCTGGACTCTATAGAGAATCACGAACTCGAGGCAAACACGAAACACCGTGCACAAACACGACCGCAAGTTTGGCAGTCTCCCTGTCCAGTGGAGCTGCCCGCTCGTCCCGGCTAGCAAGTCTACACCGCGCCGCGAGAGCGGCGAGAGCGAGGCGGTGCCCCGCGCCGGCGCGCGACGCCCCGCCGCTCTCCGAGCCTCGGGTCGAACGACCCCCTACCTCTGCCCCCGGCGTCACCTCGCGGCGAGCACCGCCAGCTGCGTCTCGACGTTGCGCAGCTCCTCCTGCGCTGCCTCGAGCCGGGCGCGGTGCTCCGTCGCGTCGGCGAGCAGCCGGCGGCGGCGCGTCTGCAGCTGGAGGCGGATCTGGTGCATCGCCATCAGCCCGTCGGTCGAGCTGGAGATGCGCGCGCCGGGCGCCTCGCCCGACGTCATGTTGACGGCGTACGCGTCCTTGGCGAGCACGGGCGGAACCACGAAGTCGCCGTGCAGATCCGGGCAGCGCTCGAGCCCGGCGCCGATGCGGTGGCACTTTGCGAGCAGGTCGGCGGCGATCCGCTCCGAGACGAGCGAGTCGTGGCGGTAGTCCGGGTGCGAGAGCACGAACCGGCGCATCCACTGCGCCGGCGTGAGCAGCTCGCCCGAGGCGCGCGCGACGACGAAGTCGAGGTACTTGTTGATCGTGGCGAGGGTGGTGGTGTCCGTCTTGATGAGGTCGAGGTAGGTGAGGATCAGCGGCACGAGCCCCTTGAAGGAGCCCTTGCCCGCCATGATCTCGAAGAGGGAGAGGTCCTCCACGCCGGCCGTGCTGCCGCAGCAGCTCGACGCAGCGGCGCGCACCGCCTCGGCCAGGTCCGCCTAATGCCGCACCCGCCGCCGAGGTGAGGCTGCCGGCGGATCACGCAGCCGCGTGCGGTGCGGTCCCGCGCCTCCCGCTTGGTCGGCGAGGAGGGCGGCCGACGCGCGTGCGAGCCTGCGCGCGGCGGCGGGCAGGTGGGCGGCGGGGCGAGGGGGAGGGGAGGGGGGCGCTTATGCTCCGCACCGCTCGACGCGCCCGAGATGGGCGACTGGCGGAAGCAAAACTTGCCCTGGGTGACTGCGTCCCGCTCGGCGGCGCGGCGCATGTTGCAGTCGACGCACGAGATGGGCATGTAGAAGTTGAGGTTGAAGTAGAGGATGACGCGCGAGACGAGGACGACGAAGACGGTGAAGGCGGCGTTCTCGAAGTCGGTCAGCTGGACCTGCAGCGAGAGGGAGGCGGCTGTGAGAGGGAGGCGGCTGTGAGAGGGAGGCGGCTGTGACGACGGAACGAGGAGGCTGCGAGCGTGGCGAGGCCGCGCTGAAGCCGCCATCGACCGGGACTCGGTGCCGGAGATCTGGGGAGATCTGGGGAGATCTGGGGAGATCTGGGCAGATGTGCGCCTCCATCGACCGGAACTCGGTGCGCCAGCCGATGTGCGAGTCGCTCTTGGCGGGGGGCGGCTTCCAGCGCACGGTCTG